>NC_057805.1:240862325-241057759 GCF_018294505.1 Triticum aestivum
GAGAGAAACGACGAGGGAGAGGGAAGAAGTGAGTAACGGGCGGGGGGTACGGGCCGTTAGGTAGTAGGCTCTTTGCCGTCCGCCCCCCTTTGCCGTCCACTTTTTTGCCTCTTTGCCGTCTGCTAGCGGACGGCAAAGAGGTGGCCCATTAAGTTTTTCAAAAACGGGCGGGGGGTGGGGGCCACCTCACTCTTTGCCGTCCGCCAGCGGATGGCAGAGATTCTTTGCCGTCCGCTGGCCGACGGCAAAGAGCTGGCAGACGGCAAAGAGCTTCTTTGCCGTCTGCCCTTTCTTTGTCGTCTGCTTTTGGGTAGCTGATAGCAAAGAGCTTCTTTGCCGTCAGCTAGCAGACGGCAAACAGCTGGCAGATGGCAAATTAGCTGATTCCAGTAGTGTCTTATTGCTTTCAAAAAAACTCGATTGTCAACATAGAACACTAGGAGTGTTGTGTTTAATTTTGGAATTTTTCGGGATTCGTTTCGACATTTTTATACATTCACTGGGTTTCCCAGGCATTTTATGTGCATAATTCAAATTTGAACTACATGCACATTCTCCAGTGCATATAAACTGGTTGAAAAATCAAATTTGTGTCCTTGGTTGCATGCTTAGGTCCCATGCAAGAAATGGGAATGAATTCAAACACCCTGCCACCGTCACTCGGCCGCAAACATTGAGATACCTGGTTTTTAAATTCTAGTAAATCCAAAACTCGTCTGAAGTTCATGAAACATGGCATGCTATCACGGAGCGGCATCAACATACCGTGGTAAAATTTTTGTCCCATTTGGGGCAGGTTTGGTTATAAGCTTCTCACAAACCAGAGCTTCTCAAAACAAGTGTGATGGTTTCGGTAGGGAACATGCCACCTTTGGGGACGAAACGATATCCGTTGCCTCTTATTGCTTTCAAAATGTTTTGAGTGTCAACATAGAACACTAGGAGTGTTGTGTTTAATTTTGGAATTTTTCGGGGTTCGTTTCAACATTTTTATACATTCACTGGGTTTCCCGGGCATTTTATGTGCATAATTTAAATTTGAACTACATGCACACTCTCCAGTGCATATAAACTGGTTGAAATATCAAATCTGTGTCCTTGGTTGCATGCTTAGGTCCCATGCAAGAAATGGGAATGAATTTCAAACACCCTGCCACCGTCACTCGGCCGCAAACATTGAGATTCCTGGTTTTCAACTTCTAGTAAATCCAAAACTCGTCTGAAATTCATGAAACTTGGCATGCTATCATGGAGCGGCATCAACATGCCATGGTAAAAACTTTGTCCCATTTGTGGTAGGTTTGGGTATAAGCTTCTCACAAACCAGAGCTTCTCACAACAAGCGTGATGGTTGCGGTAGGGAACATGCCACCTTTGGGGACGAAACGATATTCGTTGCCTCTTATTGCTTTCAAAAAAATTTGAGTGTCAACATAGAACAGTAGGAGTGTTGTGTTTAATTTTGTAATTTTTCGGGGTTCGTTTCAACATTTTTATACATTCACTGGGTTTCCCAGGCATTTTATGTGCATAATTGAAATCTGAACTACATGCACATTCTCCAGTGCATATAAAACGGTTGAAATCAAATCTGTGTGATTGGTTGCATGCTTAGGTCCCATGCAAGAAACGGGAATGAATCTCAAACACCCTGCCACCGTCACTCGGCCGCCAACATTGAGATACCTAGTTTTTAATTCTAGTAAATCCAAAACTCGTCTGAAATTCATGAAACTTGGCATGCTATCATGGAGCGGCATCAACATGCCGTGGTAAAAACTTTGTCCCATTTGTGGTAGGTTTGGGTATATGCTTCTCACAATCCAAAGCATCTCAAAACAAGCGTGATGGTTTCGGTAGGGAATGTGCTACCTTTGGGGACGAAACGATATCCGTTGCCTCTTATTGCTTTCAAAAAAACTCGAGTGTCAACATAGAACACTAGGAGTGTTGTGTTTAATTTTAGAATTTTTCGCGGTTCGTTTCGACATTTTTATACATTCACTGGGTTTCCCAGGCACTTTATGTGCATAATTTAAATTTGAACTACATGCACATTCTCCAGTGCATATAAACTTGTTGAAAAATCAAATATGTGTCCTTGGTTGCATGCTTAGGTCCCATGCAAGAAATGGGAATGAATTTCAAACACCCTGCCACCGTCACTCGGTCGCAAACATTGAGATACCTGGTTTTTATATTCTAGTAAATCCAAAACTCGTCTGAAATTCATGAAACTTGGCATGCTATCAGGGAGCGGCATCAACATACCGTGGTAAAAAATTTGTCCCATTTGGGGTAGGTATGGGTATAAGCTTCTCACAAACCAGAGCTTCTCAAAACAAGCGTGATGGTTGCGGTAGGGAACATGCAACCTTTGGGGACGAAACGATATCCGTTGCCTCTTATTGCTTTCAAAAAAATTTGAGTGTCAACATAGAACAGTAGGTGTGTTGTGTTTAATTTTGGAATTTTTCGGGGTTCGTTTCGACATTTTTATACATTCACTGGGTTTCCCAGGCATTTTATGTGCATAATTTAAATCTGAACTACATGCACATTCTCCAGTGCACATAAAATGGTTGAAAATCAAATTTGTGTCCTTGGTTGCATGCTTAGGTCCCATGTAAGAAACGGGAATGAATCTCAAACACCCTGCCACCGTCACTCGGCCGCAAACATTGAGATACCTGGTTTTCAAATTCTAGTAAATCCAAAACTCGTTTGAAATTCATGAAACTTGGCATGCTATCGTGGAGCGGCATCAACATGCCGTGGTAAAAAATTTGTCCCATTTGGGGCAGGTTTGGGTATATGCTTCTCACAATCCAGAGCAACTCAAAACAAGCGTGATGGTTTCGGTAGGGAACGTGCTACCTTTGGGGACGAAACGATATCCGTTGCCTCTTATTGCTTTCAAAAAAAGTCGAGTGTCAACATAGAACACTAGGAGTGTTGTGTTTAATTTTGGAATTTTTCGCGGTTCGTTTCGATATTTTTATACATTCACTGGGTTTCCCAGGCATTTTATGTGCATAATTTAAATTTGAACTACATGCACATTCTCCAGTGCATATAAACTGGTTGAAAAATCAAATCTGTGTCCTTGGTTGCATGCTTAGGTCCCATGCAAGTAATGGGAATGAATTTCAAACACTGCCACCGTCACTCGGCCGCAAACATTGAGATACCTGGTTTTCAAATTCTAGTAAATCCAAAACTCGTTTGAAATTCATGAAACTTGGCATGCAATCATGGAGCGGCATCAACATGTTGTGGTAAAAAATTTGTCCCATTTGGGGCAGGTTTGGGTATAAGCTTCTCACAAACCAGAGCTTCTCAAAACAAGCGTGATGGTTTCGGTAGGGAATGTGCCACCTTTGGGGACGAAATGATATCCGTTGCCTCTTATTGCTTTCAAAAAAATTCGAGTGTCAACATAGAACACAAGGATTGTTGTGTTTAATTTTGGAATTTTTCGGGGTTCGTTTCGACATTTTTATACATTCAACTGGTTTCCCAGGCATTTTATGTGCATAATTTAAATTTGAACTACATGCACATTCTCCAGTGCATATAAACTGGTTGAAAAATCAAATATGTGTCCTTGGTTGCATGCTTATGTCCCATGCAAGAAATGGGAATGAATTTCAAACACCCTGCCACCTTCACTCGGCCGCAAACATTGACATACCTGGTTTCTAATTCTAGTAAATCCAAAACTCGTCTGAAATTCATGAAACTTGGCATGGTATCATGGAGTGGCATCAACATGCCGTGTAAAAATTTTGTCCCATTTGGGGCAGGTTTGGGTATAAGCTTCTCACAAACCAGAGCATCTCAAAACAAGCGTGATGGTTTCGGTAGGGAACGTGCCACCTTTGGGGACGAAACGATATCGGTTGCCTCTTATTGCTTTCAAAAAAACTCGAGTGTCAACATAGAACACTAGGAGTGTTGTGCTTAATTTTGGAATTTTTCGGGGTTCGTTTCGATATTTTTATATGTTAACTGGGTTTCCCAAGCATTTTATGTGCATAATTCAAATTTGAACTACATGCACATTCTCCGGTGCATATAAACTGGTTGAAAAATAAATCTGTGTCCTTGGTTGTATGCTTAGGTCCCATGCAAGAAATGGGAATGAATTTCAAACACCCTGCCACCGTCTATCGGCCGCAAACATTGAGATAGATGGTTTTTAAATTCTAGTAAATCCAAAACTCGTCTGAAATTCATGAAACTTGGCATGCTATCATGGAGCGGCATCAACATACCGTGGTAAAAAATTTGTCCCATTTGGGGTAGGTTTGGGTATAAGCTTCTCACAAACCAGAGCTTCTCAAAACAAGCGTGATGGTTGCGGTAGGGAACATGCCACCTTTGGGGACGAAACGATATCCGTTGCCTCTTATTGCTTTCAAAAACATTTGAGTGTCAACATAGAACAGTAGGAGTGTTGTGTTTAATTTTGGAATTTTTGGGGTTCGTTTCGACATTTTTATACATTCACTGGGTTTCCGAGGCATTTTATGTGCATAATTTAAATCTGAACTACATGCACATTCTCTAGTGCATATAAAATGGTTGAAAATCAAATCTGTGTCCTTGGTTGCATAATAAGGTCCCATGCAAGAAACGGAAATGAATCTCAAACACCCTGCCACCATCACCCGGCCGCAAACATTGAGATACCTGGTTTTCAAATTCTAGTAAATCCAAAACTCGTTTGAAATTCATGAAACTTGGCATGCTATCATGGAGCGGCATCAACATGCCGTGCTAAAAAATTTGTCCCATTTGGGGCAGGTTTGGGTATATGCTTCTCACAATCCAGAGCAACTCAAAACAAGCGTGATGGTTTCGGTAGGGAACGTGCTACCTTTGGGGACGAAACGATATCCGTTGCCTCTTATTGCTTTCAAAAAAAGTCGAGTGTCAACATAGAACACTAGGAGTGTTGTGTTTAATTTTGGAATTTTTCGCGGTTCGTTTCGACATTTTTATACATTGACTGGGTTTCCCAGGCATTTTATGTGCATAATTTAAATTTGAACTACATGCACATTCTCCAGTGCATATAAACTGGTTGAAAAATCAAATCTGTGTCCTTGGTTGCTTGCTTAGGTCCCATGCAAGTAATGGGAATGAATTTCAAACACCCTGCCACCGTCACTAGGCCGCAAACATTAAGATACCTGGTTTTCAAATTCTTGTAAATCCAAAACTCGTTTGAAATTCATGAAACTTGGCATGCAATCATGGAGCGGCATCAACATGCCGTGGTAAAAAAATTGTCCCATTTGGGGCAGGTTTGGGTATAAGCTTCTCACAAACCAGAGCTTCTCAAAACAAGCGTGATGGTTTCGGTAGGGAATGTGCCACCTTTGGGGACGAAACGGTATCCGTTGCCTCTTATTGCTTTCAAAAAAACTCGAGTGTCAACATGGAACACTAGGATCGTTGTGTTTAATTTTGGAATTTTTCGTGGTTCGTTTCGACATTTTTATACATTAACTGGATTTCCCAGGCATTTTATGTGCATAATTCAACTTTGAACTACATGCACATTCTCCAGTGCATATAAACTGGTTGAAAAAACAAATATGTGTCCTTGGTTGCATGCTTATGTCCCATGCACGAAACAGGAATGAATTTCGTACACCCTGCCACCTTCAGTCGGCGGCAAACATTGACATACCTGGTTTTTAATTCTAGTAAATCCAAAACTCGTATGAAATTCATGAAACTTGGCATGCTATCATGGAGCGGCATCAACATGCCATGGTAAAAATTTTGTCCCATTTGGGGCAGATTTGGGTATAAGCTTCTCACAAACCAGAGCATCTCAAAACAAGCGTGATGGTTTCGGTAGGGAACGTGCCACCTTTGGGGACGGAACGATATCCGTTGCCTCTTATTGCTTTCAAAACAACTCGAGTGTCAACATAGAACACTAGGAGTGTTGTGCATGGTTTTGGAATTTTACGGGGTTCATTTCGATATTTTTATATGTTAACTGGGTTTCCCAAGCATTTTATGTGCATAATTCAAATTTGAACTACATGCACATTCTCCGGTGCATATAAACTGGTTGAAAAATAAATCTGTGTCCTTGGTTGTATGCTTAGGTCCCATGCAAGAAATGGGAATGAATTTCAAACACCCTCCCACTGTCACTCGGCCGCAAACATTGAGATAGCTGGTTTTTAAATTCTAGTAAATCCAAAACTCGTCTTCAATTCAAGAAACTTGGCATGCTATCATGGAGCGGCATCAACATACCGTGGTAAAAATTTTGTCCCATTTGGGGTAGGTTTGGGTATAAGCTTCTCACAAACCAGAGCTTCTCAAAACAAGCGTGATGGTTGCGGTAGGGAACATGCCACCTTTGGGGACAAAACGATATCCGTTGCCTCTTATTGCTTTCAAAAAAATTTGAGTGTCAACATAGAACAGTAGGAGTGTTGTGTTTAATTTTGGAATTTTTTGGGGTTCGTTTCGACATTTTTATACATTCACTGGGTTTCCCAGGCATTTTATGTGCATAATTTAAATCTGAACTACATGCACATTCTCAAGTGCATACAAAATGGTTGAAATCAAATCTGTGTCCTTGGTTGCATGCTTAGGTCCCATGCAAGAAACGGGAATGAATCACAAACACCCGGCCACCGTCACCCGGCCGCAAACATTGAGATACCTGGTTTTCAAATTCTAGTAAATCCAAAACTCATTTGAAATTCATGAAACTTGGCATGCTATCATGGAGCGGCATCAACATGCCGTGGTAAAAAATTTGTCCCATTTGGGGCAGGTTTGGGTATATGCTTCTTACAATCCAGAGCATCTCAAAACAAGCGTGATGGTTTCGGTAGGGAACGTGCTACCTTTGGGGACGAAACGATATCCGTTGCCTCTTATTGCTTTCAGAAAAAGTCGAGTGTCAACATAGAACACTAGGAGTGTTGTGTTTAATTTTGGAATTTTTCGCGGTTCGTTTCGACATTTTTATACATTCACTGGGTTTCCCAGGCATTTTATGTGCATAATTTAAATTTGAACTACATGCACATTCTCAAGTGCATATAAACTGGTTGAAAAATCAAATCTGTGTCCTTGGTTGCTTGCTTAGGTCCCATGCAAGTAATGGGAATGAATTTCAAACACCCTGCCACCGTCACTAGGCCGCAAACATTAAGATACCTGGTTTTCAAATTCTTGTAAATGCAAAACTTGTTTGAAATTCATGAAACTTGGCATGCAATCATGGAGCGGCATCAACATGCCGTGGTAAAAAAATTGTCCCATTTGGGGCAGGTTTGGGTATAAGCTTCTCACAAACCAGAGCTTCTCAAAACAAGTGTGATGGTTTCGGTAGGGAATGTGCCACCTTTGGGGACGAAACGGTATCCGTTGCCTCTTATTGCTTTCAAAAAAACTCGAGTGTCAACATAGAACACTAGGATCGTTGTGTTTAATTTTGGAATTTTTCGTGGTTCGTTTCGACATTTTTATACATTAACTGGATTTCCCAGGCATTTTATGTGCATAATTCAAATTTGAACTACATGCACATTCTCCAGTGCATATAAACTGGTTGAAAAAACAAATATGTGTCCTCGGTTGCATGCTTATGTCCCATGCAAGAAACAGGAATGAATTTCATACACCCTGCCACCTTCACTCGGCGGCAAACATTGACATACCTGGTTTTTAATTCTAGTAAATCCAAAACTCGTATGAAATTCATGAAACTTGGCATGCTATCATGGAGCGGCATCAACATGCCATGGTAAAAAATTTGTCCCATTTGGGGCAGATTTGGGTATAAGCTTCTCACAAACCAGAGCATCTCAAAACAAGCGTGATGGTTTCGGTAGGGAACGTGCCACCTTTGGGGACGGAACGATATCCGTTGCCTCTTATTGCTTTCAAAACAACTCGAGTGTCAACATAGAACACTAGGAGTGTTGTGCATAATTTTGGAATTTTACGGGGTTCGTTTCGATATTTTTATATGTTAACTGGGTTTCCCAAGCATTTTATGAGCATAATTCAAATTTGAACTACATGCACATTCTCCGGTGCATATCAACTGGTTGAAAAATAAATCTGTGTCCTTGGTTGTATGCTTAGGTCCCATGCAAGAAATGGGAATGAATTTCAAACACCCTGCCACTGTCACTCGGCCGCAAACATTGAGATAGTTGGTTTTTAAATTCTAGTAAATCCAAAACTCGTCTTAAATTCAAGAAACTTGGCATGCTATCATGGAGCGGCATCAACATACCGTGGTAAAAATTTTGTCCCATTTGGGGTAGGTTTGGGTATAAGCTTCTCACAAACCAGAACTTCTCAAAACAAGCGTGATGGTTGCGGTAGGGAACATGCCACCTTTGGGGACAAAACGATATCCGTTGCCTCTTATTGCTTTCAAAAAAATTTGAGTGTCAACATAGAACAGTAGGAGTGTTGTGTTTAATTTTGGAATTTTTTGGGGTTCGTTTCGACATTTTTATACATTCACTGGGTTTCCCAGGCATTTTATGTGCATAATTTAAATCTGAACTACATGCACATTCTCCAGTGCATACAAAATGGTTGAAATCAAATCTGTGTCCTTGGTTGCATGCTTAGGTCCCATGCAAGAAACGGGAATGAATCACAAACACCCGGCCACCGTCACTCGGCCGCAAACATTGAGATACCCTGTTTTCAAATTCTAGTAAATCCAAAACTCATTTGAAATTCATGAAACTTGGCATGCTATCATGGAGCGGCATCAACATGCCGTGGTAAAAAATTTGTCCCATTTGGGGCAGGTTTGGGTATATGCTTCTTACAATCCAGAGCATCTGAAAACAAGCGTGATGGTTTCGGTAGGGAATGTGCTACCTTTGGGGACGAAACGATATCCGTTGCCTCTTATTGCTTTCAGAAAAAGTCGAGTGTCAACATAGAACACTAGGAGTGTTGTGTTTAATTTTGGAATTTTTCGCGGTTCGTTTCGACATTTTTATACATTCACTGGGTTTCCCAGGCATTTTATGTGCATAATTTAAATTTGAACTACATGCACATTCTCCAGTGCATATAAACTGGTTGAAAAATCAAATCTGTGTCCTTGGTTGCTTGCTTAGGTCCCATGCAAGTAATGGGAATGAATTTCAAACACCCTGCCACCGTCACTCGGCCGCAAACATTAAGATACCTTGTTTTCAAATTCTTGTAAATCCAAAACTCGTTTGAAATTCATGAAACTTGGCATGCAATCATGGAGCGGCATCAACATGCCGTGGTAAAAAGATTGTCCCATCTGGGGCAGGTTTGGGTATAAGCTTCTCACAAACCAGAGCTTCTCAAAACAAGCGTGATGGTTTCGGTAGGGAATGTGCCACCTTTGGGGACGAAACGGTATCCGTTGCCTCTTATTGCTTTCAAAAAAACTCGAGTGTCAACATAGAACACTAGGATAGTTGTGTTTAATTTTGGAATTTTTCGGGGTTCGTTTCGACATTTTTATACATTAACTGGATTTCCCAGTTATTTTATGTGCATAATTCAAATTTGAACTACATGCACATTCTCCAGTGCATACAAACTGGTTGAAAAATCAAATATGTGTCCTTGGTTGCATGCTTATGTCCCATGCAAGAAACGGGAATGAATTTCAAACACCCTGCCACCTTCACTCGGCCGCAAACATTGACATACCTGGTTTTTAATTCTAGTAAATCCAAAACTCGTCTGAAATTCATGAAACTTGGCATGCTATCATGGAGCGGCATCAACATGCCGTGGTAAAAATTTTGTCCCATTTGGGGCAGGTTTGGGTATAAGCTTCTCATAAACCAGAGCATCTCAAAACAAGCGTGATGGTTTCGGTAGGGAACGTGCCACCCTTGGGGACGAAACGATATCCGTTGCCTCTTATTGCTTTCAAAAAAACTCGAGTGTCAACATAGAACACTAGGAGTGTTGTCCTTAATTTTGGAATTTTTCGGGGTTCGTTTCGATATTTTATACGTTAACTGGGTTTCCCAAGCATTTTATGTGCATAATTCAAATTTGAACTACATGCACATTCTCCGGTGCATATAAACTGGTTGAAAAATAAATCTGTGTCCTTGGTTGTATGCTTCGGTCCCATGCAAGAAATGGGAATGAATTTCAAACACCCTGCCACTGTCACTCGGCCGCTAACATTGAGATAGCTGGTTTTTAAATTCTAGTAAATCCAAAACTCGTCTGAAATTCATGAAACTTGGCATGCTATCATGGAGCGGCATCAACATACCGTGGTAAAAAAATTGTCCCATTTGGGGTAGGTTTGGGTATAAGCTTCTCACAAACCGGAGCTTCTCAAAACAAGCGTGATGGTTGCGGTAGGGAACATGCCACCTTTGGGGACGAAACGATACCCGTTGCCTCTTATTGCTTTCAAAAAAATTCGAGTGTCAACATAGAACAGTAGAAGTGTTGTGTTTAATTTTGGAATTTTTCGGGGTTTGTGTCGACATTTTTATACATTCACTGGGTTTCCTAGGCATTTTATGTGCATAATTTAAATGTGAACTACCTGCACATTCTCCAGTGCATATAAAATGATTGAAAATCAAATCTGTGTCCTTGGTTGCATGCTTAGGTCCCATGCAAGAAACGGGAATGAATCTCAAACACCCTGCCACCGTCACTCGGCCGCAAACATTGAGATACCTGGTTTTCAAATTCTAGTAAATCCAAAACTCGTTTGAAATTCATGAAACTTGGCATGCTATCATGGAGCGGCATCAACATGCCGTGGTAAAAAATTTGTCCCATTTGGGGCAGGTTTGGGTATATGCTTCTTCCAATCCAGAGCATCTCAAAACAAGCGTGATGGTTTCGGTAGGGAACGTGCTACCTTTGGGGACGAAACGATATCCGTTGCCTCTTATTGCTTTCCAAAAAGTCGAGTGTCAACATAAAACACTAGGAGTGTTGTGTTTAATTTTGGAATTTTTCGCGGTTCGTTTCGACATTTTTATACATTCACTGGGTTTCCCAGGCATTTTATGTGCATAATTTAAATTTGAACTACATGCACATTCTCCAGTGCATATAAACTGGTTGAAAAATCAAATCTGTGTCCTTGGTTGCTTGCTTAGGTCCCATGCAAGTAATGGGAATGAATTTCAAACACCCTGCCACCGTCACTCGGCCGCAAACATTAAGATACCTGGTTTTCAAATTCTTGTAAATCCAAAACTCGTTTGAAATTCATGAAACTTGGCATGCAATCATGGAGCGGCATCAACATGCCGTGGTAAAAAAATTGTCCCATTTGGGGCAGGTTTGGGTATAAGCTTCTCACAAACCAGAGCTTCTCAAAACAAGCGTGATGGTTTCGGTAGGGAACGTGCCACCTTTGGGGACGAAACGGTATCCGTTGCCTCTTATTGCTTTCAAAAAAACTCGAGTGTCAACATAGAACACTAGGATTGTTGTGTTTAATTTTGGAATTTTTTGGGGTTCATTTCGACATTTTTATACATTAACTGGATTTCCCAGGCATTTTATGTGCATAATTCAAATATTAACTACATGCATCCAGTGCATACAAACTGGTTGAAAAATCAAATATGTGTCCTTGGTTGCATGCTTATGTCCCATGCAAGAAACGGGAATGAATCTCAAACACCCTGCCACCTTCACTCGGCCGCAAACATTGACATACCTGGTTTTTAATTCTAGTAAATCCAAAACTCATCTGAAATTCCTGAAACTTGGCATGCTATCATGGAGCGGCATCAACATGCCGTGGTAAAAAATTTGTCCCATTTGGGGCAGGTTTGGATATAAGCTTCTCACAAACCGGAGCTTCTCAAAACAAGCGTGATGGTTCGGTAGGGAATGTGCCACCTTTGGGGACGAAACAATATCCGTTGCCTCTTATTGCTTTCAAAAAAATTCGAGTGTCAACATAGAACACTAGGAGTGTTGTGTTTAATTTTGGAATTTTTCGGGGTTTGTTTCGACATTTTTATACATTAACTGGGTTTCCTAGGCATTTTATGTGCATAATTCAAATTTGAACTACATGCACATTCTCCAGTGCATATAAACTGGTTGAAAAATCAAATCTGTGTCCTTGGTTGCATGCTTATGTCCCATGCAAGAAACGGGAATGAATTTCAAACACCCTGCCACCGTCACTCGGCCGCAAACATTGACATACCTGGTTTTTAATTCTAGTAAATCCAAAACTCGTCTGAAATTCGTGAAACTTGGCATGCTATCATGGAGTGGCATCAACATGCCGTGGTAAAAATTTTGTCCCATTTGGGGCAGGTTTGGGTATAAGCTTCTCACAAACCAGAGCATCTCAAAACAAGCGTGATGGTTTCGGTAGGGAACGTGCCACCTTTGGGGACGAAACGGTATCCGTTGCCTCTTATTGCTTTCAAAAAAACTCGAGTGTCAACATAGAACACTAGGAGTGTTGTGCTTAATTTTGGAATTTTTCGGGGTTCGTTTCGTTATTTTTATACATTAACTGGCTTTCCCAGGCATTTTATGTGCATAATTCAAATTTGAACTACATGCACATTCTCCAGTGCATATAAACTGGTTGAAAAATCAAATCTGTGTCCTTGGTTGTATGCTTAGGTCCCATGCAAGAAATGGGAATGAATTTCAAACACCCTGCCACCGTCACTCGGCCGCAAACATTGAGATACTTGGTTTTTAAATTCTAGTAAATCCAAAACTCGTCTGAAGTTCATGAAACTTGGCATGCTATCATGGAGCGGCATCAACATACCGTGGTAAAATTTTTGTCCCATTTGGGGCAGGTTTGGGTATAAGCTTCTCACAAACCAAAGCTTCTCAAAATAAGCGTGATGGTTTGGGTAGGGAACATGCCACCTACAGGAACTCGATGTTGCGCGCAAGGTCGCTGAAGCACGTGCGGGCCTCCACCTCCGCCTCCCTCCTTCGGGCGGCGGTGGCGGAGCGGGTGATGATCCCGGCGGTCAACGGTGGGTTGGTGGCTACGACGGCTGACGATGGGGTGGCGGCCACGACCACCACCTCCTGCCTTTGGGCCACGGTGGCGGAGCGGGTGATGGCCTTGGTGGCCGGTAGTGGGGTGGTGGCCACGACGGCCACCTCCCGCCGGGCCGCGGCGGCGGATCGGACGATGGCCCTAGCTTTTCATGGTGGTGTGGCGGCAATGGCGGCCGGCAACAGCTGCCGACACCCAGCGGCGGCGGAGCGTGTGGTTGGTGTTCCGCACATACCCAACAGGGACGCCACGCGCACTACACTACGCCGGGGACTGCGCCGCCATCTCGATGTAGCCTCCCAGCTGAAGCTTTCCTCTGATGACGGCGGAGTGGCTAAGCAACGACGACGGACCAGTGCCATTGGCAATTGTGGGAGAAGAAGACGAGATAAGCTACAGGGAGGGAGGGGAAATGCATCGCAGGACTCGCCGGCAGTGAGGGTTTTTATAGCAGGCCGGTAAGCATTGGGATTTTGGGGGATTTCACCGAGTCGGGCGGGAAGCTTGCGCGGGAACGTGTGAGGTTGCATGGGAACGGGCTCACCGACAATTCATTGGCGCCACTTCGAGCCATCGTTTGGCCAAAAGAACGCCCCCGCGCGCTGTGCAAGCTTGCGTTGTAAGCTGTCTGCAGCAGCGAGGTGACAAGACGTGCGAGAGGAGGACGAAAGGACACGTACACATACGTTTAATACAAAAAAACGTTTGTGATTTTTTTACCTACTATACCCCCGTCCTGGTTTATAAGTAGGATTTAACAAATAAAATACGAATGCATGTCGCCAAAGATTATATCGTTGGAGCCGTATTTGAACATAGTTTCCAGCTGTACAATTTTTGTAACATGCATTAACACTTTTTTTGGTTAAATTTAAGGTTATATACCAGCAAGCCTTTGCCCGCAACACACACGGCTTATTCCATCACAAACAGCTCGGATGTATCAACTGTATGCCACGTATCGCACACGCAACTCTAATCTGCTTCGTGCTTGATGTCTCCGACATCGCTCGCACAGTTCGTCTTATTTGCCACGTATCAGTGTGTCGACCTCTGCTTGCGTCCCTCGGCAAGCTCTGCTCGCCGTTAGGCGCCGCAGCACGTTGTGCTCGCCGTTAGGCGCCGCGGTGCGCTCTGCTCGTGTCCGTCGGTGCGCTCGGCTTGTGGAAACCTTTTCCTTGCGTGTTCAACTGCTATATGCATATATATATGGTTGCTCGCCGTTGAGGCGACCGCAGAGCGCTCTGCTCGCGTCCCTCCGCGCACGCTCTGCCAGCGGTTGGGCGCACGCACGATCACGTCGGGGGGCCCATATGCATGTGGTTGCGCCGTGCGCGTTGCCACGCGATGCAGTTACGTGCGGCACGATGGAGTTATGCGCTGCAAATTAGAACTGCCATTAGGGCTTGCCGATATTCCTGGCCGTCCGGCTTCCCCTTTAATTCCCGCGGCCATTATAACCTTTGTCTCTTCAACCTTTCGATCGCGCCCCACAACACAACAAGCACACCCACGATGACACATAGAGAGGGGATGTCCAGCGGCGCTCCAATGGAGTTCGGCGAGCATAGAGTGGAGACCCACACGATGGAGACGGATCTCTCGGTAGTGTACACCATTGTCCCGGTCGTGGTGGGCGAATACATCAACAGCGTTGAGCACTTGCTTGCTCGAGACAAGTACAAGATGGTCGGCATCGACCTCCAGTACACCACCGATCGTCCCGGCATAGATCAGAAGGTTGTCGTCGCCCAGTTGTGTGTGCGCCATCATGTCCTCATCTACCGCTACTCCATGGCCACATAGCCTTGCGACCGTTTCAACTGGTTTGTCAACAGCACCGACTACAAGTTCGCCATGGTGGAAACCACCGACAATGTAAACGCGCTCAGTGTTACGGGCTTGGCCTGCAAGAACCTTGTTGAAATCCGTGACCACTACAGGGTATGGGGCTACACAAAGAAGGACTCCCTGGTCGAGCTCGCCTCGGCCATCATTGAACCCTACTACGAAAAGATGAAGCAGGATGCCTAGAGAACAAGTCCCCTATCCTGGCACAGGGCCTGGATGCGGCAACTGGATGAACCTCACCTCAAGTTCGCGGCCAAGAGCGTGTACACATGCTACGAGATGCACAGGCGGATCGTCGACATGAGGAAGTGCCTCGTTACCCAAATCGACGAGCCTAGATCGAGCCACAAGTAGACCAAGCGTCACAAGAAGCAGATGATGATCAAAATGATCATTTATGCTAGTTAATCATGCATGTAATATATAGTTTACTTTATTGGTGTGTGGAAATGTCATGTGTGTAGTAGCCACCTATGTAATTATGCATGTAATAGTTTCCTTTGGTGTGTGCAAATGCCATGGTTGTAGTAGCCATCTATGTAAGTGGATGTTTAATTTGGTTATGCAAGCATGTCCTTATAAGTGTGTGTATATATATATGTTGTTGTTCTGTATGTAATCCCATCGCACAACACACATGTCTTATTAGTAGCAACCGTCTGTGTTATTATCGGTCTTCACACACATTTCTGATTACGGACCTGTTTGCCGCGTATCACACACATCTTGTTAAGTTGAACTGTTTCTGTTCTCATGTTTCAATGCAAACAGTTCATCCGAGTGAACTGCATGTCGTATATCGCACACACCTTCATTTGGCTGACCATTTCTTTTGTGTTGCCTAATCACCAACAGTTCATCCGAGTGAACCGTATGTTGTATATCGCACACACCTCCATCTGGATGGCCGTTTCTTTTGTTCCTCCTCATCGCAAACAGTTAATTGAACTGAACCATATGCCCTGCATCGCACACGCAACTAAAATCTGAACCGTGTTTGATGGCTCCGCCATCGCAAAAGTTTTGCACCTTTTTTGACGGTTTTTTACACCACCGTTTGTGATTATGGCATCGCACACAGTTTCGTCGAAGGGTCTCTGGTCATAGTGTCACGTTAGCAGCATCCTGCAGTAGTGATATGTCAGGACCCCGATTCTAAGTCACACCGATCTAGCCTGTAACACCTCATATCACATTGCGGCCTCACGCACGGTACTCCCACTGGTGTCGCCTTACCATGGCCCGGGACCGTTTGCGCCTTTTGGCTCACGTATATGACAATGTCGCTAGCATCCATATGACAGAGAACCCGGGCCGACATGGCTAGTCGTGAACCCAAAGCGGCACTAACATATGGGGACAGGCATACATGAATCAACATCGAACGTGTCGGTCAGCAGCGTGTGAATCCGGGCTGTAGCACTGGGCTAACAGGACTCCGGGAACCCGGGCTGTAGCAGGCTAGGCAGGACTCCGGATGTCACCGCGTGACATTTCCCCGAAGGGACAGACATAGGAACGATATGAAACACATGCCGGCCAGTCAAGTGTCCAGAGCAGTAGTGCTAGGCTAGCAGGACTCCGGTGAACCGGGCTGTAGCGGACTACTATGGCTCACGGAGGCACTAGACTACATTTCCCCATAAGAGAGGCTGCCAAGGATAAACAACTAGATTGTCGGATCCCACACATACCAAGCATTTCAATCATACACACAATATGCTCGATATGTGTAAATACAACATGGCATCACAACAAAACTCTACAACTCAAAGTACTTTATTTAAAGGGCTCCGGAGAGCCTTACATAACATGTTTATACAGATAGGGGTCACGTGACCCGACACTCAAGTCATACAATCATTCAAACACATGCGGAAGCAACTTGTCTGGGTACAGACCCTAGAAAGAAAGAAGGCTTGACGAAGCCTGTCTATCTACGTAGGCCCTTCACAAGCCTAGATCACCACCTGGGTGGCAAGTCACTCGTCGTCGTCGAGTTCTACATAGAACCCATCGGAAGGGGCGGTGTTGTCGTCTGAAAACAGTAATTGAAGCAACATAAGTACAAAGGTACTCAGCAAGTCTTATAATAGATCCTACTATACATGTTCATTCTCAAGAAGGTAGCGGAGTTATTGCAGCAAGCCAGCTTTGACTCTTGGCTAAGCTATCCTACGAGACACCACTTGTAAAATAGTTTTCGCACACGAGTCCACTAATCACCATTTCAATACTCCACCGTGGATCCTCCCTCGTCAACCTACGAGAGGGCCATCCGCGGTACTCACACTTATCTTGAGGCTTTTAGTAGTATCCATTTACTTTTCTATGAACTGCATAGGCGACCAAGTAGTCCTTTACCGCGGACGCGGCTATTCGAATAGTTTTATACCCTGCAGGGGTGTACTTCGTCACACACGCTCTCACCACTTACCACCCTTTACACAGTATGTACTCGGCAACCTTCAAGCGGAAGCCCAGCGAGGGTGTCGGCCACAGCCTACCTAAACACTCGGGTCTCTAGTCCAGTTTTATTGCCTATTCAGGTTCCATCCGCAGGGAGTCCGGCCGAGGTTTCCACATACGGCCCCGAACGATGTGTGCAGGGTTCCCGAGACACCAAACGGGCGACTCAGTACACCGGGCCACGAGCCTACCGCATCACAGCCGACCCCTTGGTCAGCGCTACCCACGGCCTCCAGCTTACTACAAACACCAGAAACTACATGCAACTCCTGGACAGAGGACAAGGGTGATTAAGAAGCCGAGGGGGTCCATTGGTTTCGGGCCCAATGCGTGGTAGTAGCTGAATCTTAAATCACGCATACAGATCTCAGTTCTTAGGGACGGTCTCAATGAAACAACCCACCATGTACTCCTACATGGCCTCCCATCGATACCTTTACCAAATCGTATTCAACACCTCACTCTCATTACCGACACACGCTTTCACTCTAGTTCATCACCCTGATGAGCCAGACCTGACACGACTCTAAGCGTAGCAAGCATAGCATTGTAGGAACACAACATGGCTCAATCAACTCCTACACATGCTAGTGGGTTTCATCTAGTTACTGTGGCAATGACAGGTCATGCAAAGGAAAGTGGGTTCAACTACCGCAACACACAGCAGTTTGAATCACGTTGTCTTAATGCAGTAAATGAGAGCAGAAGCGAGAAGATGGGTTTGTATCGAAATGATCAATGGGTTGCTTGCCTAACGGAGTGGTGGTGGGATGCTGCCCTTCAGTTGGATACTCGTGAATATCCTCGAAGGAAGAACCTACCACGATGAACACCTCGAAGCACAATCAACACCAAGCAAAGTGCAACAATATGATGCATGCATGAGACATGGCAAAATGGATGTATTGGGCTAATGCAACTAAGACCAGATGGGTTTGGACTATTTTGGATCAAAGATTCAAATTCCATGTTCATATGTGGCCCTTTTTAGTGCTTTATCTTGTTCTGCATTAAACAGTAGGTTAATTTGCTTAAACATGCATGATACGAGTACAGATGGATAGAATGGATTTTTCTGATCATTTTTCATATATAAATCTTTTCATTCTGAGCTATAGATTATTTTCTATGATTTTTTGAAGTTTGTGATATTTTCTGGAATTTCCTATATAAAAATAATTCCAGTAATTAAATTGTTCATTACGTCAGCAGTGTGTCATGATGACGTCAGCGGTCAACGGGGTCGTCCAGGTCAAACCTGACGTGTGGGTCCCCCGTGTCAGTGTCACTGTTAGATAATTAAACTAATTAGAATTAACTTAAATCTAACCCAGGTTAATTAGCAGGCGGGCCCCACTTGTCATTGACCCAGGGGAGGTCAAACCCCTGGTCAACTGGGTGGAAGCGCCGGCGTTTAGCCGCCGGCGAGGCCAGACGCGGCGGTGGGGTGCGGGATCCGTGCTCCGGTGACCAAATGGGCGGCGGAGAGCACCTACACGCAGCTGGGAACGAGCCGCATCGATTGGTGGTGGTGGTGGAGCTCGGGGTCGCCGGAATCGACGCCGGCGACGAGCTGTGCGGCTGCCAGGGTATGGGTGTAGTCGAACCCGTCGCTAGAGAGCAAGGCGAGGGGCGTGCGATGGTGCTACGGGCTCCTGCCGATGCAGTGAAGCTAACGGCCATGGTGGTGCGACCGTTGGATGGCCGGAGCCTCGTCAGCGACGAGCTCGGCGTCGACGCGTGCGGGTGAGCTACGTGCAGTTGCTACGTAGCTCGAGAGGGAGAATGGAGAGGATAGGGAGCAGGCCAGGCTCACGGTGGTTGCGACAGAGCGGACGGCGAGGTCGGGGGCGAACTGCTGCGGTGGTGACGGCGGAAGGGATCTCCGGCGGTGGGCGATGAAGGCGAGGTCGGAGCAGTGGCTTTGGGGCAAGCAGGTGCTCGGGGCTCGACTTGCTCGAAGGAGAAGGCGACGGCGGAGCTGCTGGACATGGTCAGGTGACGCGGAGACGGCGGTGGCTACGGCTACGCCGGCGAGGTGGCAATGGCTCCTTCGACCATGGCGAGAGAGAGCGAGGGAGAGGCGATGGGGGCGAATGGAGGTGTCCACGGGCTCGGGGGCGCGACGTGGAGGTCGTCCAGCTCGTCCACGGGTGAGGTGGCAAACAGGTGGCGCCGTGGCGAGCTCGCGCACGCGGGCGTCACCTCTGTGCCTGCTCTGGCGGGAGCAAGCAGCTGACTGGCCATGGGCCAGCACAGTGCTGGGCCGCCAGGTGGGCTGCCAAGTAAGTTTCTTCTCTGCTTTCTGTTTTTCTTTTTATTTGTTTCTGTTCTGTGTTTTGAAATAGTAGAAATACTATTCCATTTAGGAAAAACCTGAAAATATTCAGAGGCACATTTGAAAATATTCTCAACAGCCTAAAAATACCTTCAAGATTAGTTGGGCATTTTAAAATATTTATAGGATTTAAATTGCCCAAATGCAAATACTCATGGCTTGGTGCGAAATCCAGAATAGCCTCCAAAAATATGAAACCATTTTTGGCAGAGGTTTTAGCCAGGACCAAAGATGGTGAACATTTATGGAGGGCATTTCAGGTTCATTGAAAAGGATTTTAGTAAACCCTAGTTCTGTTCAGGGGGGGTGCTGGGGGTTTCTGGCATCCCCATTTCAAGTTTCTGTGAAAAGTAGACATGATGCAACACTCTAATGCATGAACTAGCTAGGATGTGACATGATATTTTGTGTGTGGGAAGAAGCAAGGTCAATCGATTACATATATAAAGGGAGAGAGATTGAGCGAGTGTGGGTCATCGTGCGATCGAAAGAATGAGAAGGGTGAGGGAGTCCCGGATTAGGGGTTCCTCGGACAGCTGGACTATATACTTTGGCCGGACTGTTGGACCATGAAGGTACAAGATTGAAGACTTCGTCCCGTGTCCGGGTGGGACTCTCCTTTGCGTGGAAGGCAAGCTTGGCGATTCAGATATGTAGATCTCCTTCTCTGTAACCGACTCTGTGTAACCCTAGCCCCCTCCGGTGTCTATATAAACTAGAGGGTTTAGTCCATAGGACAAGAACAATCATAATCATAGGCTAACTTCTAGGTTTAGCCTCTACGATCTCGTGGTAGATCAACTCTTGTAATACTCATATCATCAAGATCAATCAAGCAGGAAGTAGGGTATTACCTCCATCGAGAGGGCCCGAACCTGGGTAAACATTGTGTCCCCGCCTCCTGTTACCATTAGCCTTAGACGCACAGTTTGGGACCCCCTACCCGAGATCCGCCGGTTTTGACACCGACATTGGTGCTTTCATTGAGAGTTCCACTGTGCCATCACGATAAAGGCTTGATGGCTCCTTCGATCATCGGCAACGATGCGATCCAGGGTGATGTTTTTCTCCCCGGACAGATCTTCGTATTTGGCGGCTTCGTACTACGGGCCAACTCGCTTGGCCATCTGGAGCAGATCGATAGCTACGCCCCTGGCCATCAGGTCAGGTTTGGAAGCTTGAACTATACTGCCGACATCCGCGGAGACTTGATCTTCGACGGATTCGAGCCCATGTCAGGTGCGCCGCACAGTCACGACGAGCATGACTTAGCTCTGCCGCCGGAAGGTGTTCGGGAGATCACACCTGCGGCTACTCCGGCACTCAATCCGGAGCAGATCGTGCCATCCGAGGACGGGTGGATGGACCCCGCCACGGAGGCCGCACACTCAGCGGCGATAGAGCCGAATACTGACTTCACCTCCTATGAGACCTATGTCATCGAACCCTTGGATTCGTCCCCGGCCACAGGCTCCGAACCGCTTGCGTCTGTGCCTATCGAATCTGATTGGGCACCGATCATGGAGTTTACCTCCGCGGATATTTTTCAGCACTCACCCTTGGGCGACGTGCTAGATTCATTAAGGTCTCTCTCCTTGTCAGGAGGCCCTCGGCCAAACTATGTCTGGCTCGAGTGGGAAGCGGACGACGAAGAAATTCGTTCCCCACCCACCACCCACTTAATAGCCACTGTCGACGATTTAACCGACATGCTTGATTTTGACTCCGAAGACATCGATGGTATGGACGACGATGCAGGAGAGGAACAGGAACCACCGCCCATAGGGCGCTGGATAGCCACTTCCTCATATGATATATACATGGTGGATAAACCCAAAGAAAACAACAACGAGAAACGGAAGGATGCAGTGAAGGATAATTCCCTCGAGAAGCAACCAAAGCGACGACGTAGGCGCCGCTCCAAATCCTGCCTCAGCAAAAACAATTATAACAGCGCAAGAAAGAATAATACCCCGGTTGACTCCAAAGGAAACGACGACCACATGGACCCAGCGATGGAGCAGGATGAGCCAGCGGACGGGAACATAGTACGGAGCCGCTGTCCGATCACAGCGACGCTGAGGGTAAAACTCATCAACCTCTCTGGAGAGGAGAACAGTCCGGACGACGATGCACACATCATCCCGGAAAGGCACTTGGAACAAGAGAACCTCCATAGAAGGCTTATTGCCACCGCGAGGAGCCTGAAGAAGTAGAAGCAAAGGCTTAAGGCCGCGCAGAATACGCTCAACAGCAGATGGAACAAAGTGCTTGACACTGAAGAAAAGTACAGTGGAAATCGCCACACAAAGAGCTATCCAAAGCGCAAGCTGCTGCCTGAATTCCACGACGAGGCTTTAGAGCCCATTCAGCCAAAAAATAAAACGGCCGATCAGCCGGACCGACCACCCCGTGGCCGCGACAGGGCGGCTAACGACGTCGCACACAAGTCAGCACACAATTTACGTGAGGACCTGCACAAAAAAGACGGTATGGCCAGGTCCATCTACGGATCTAGGAAGTGTGCTCCGGCACAGAATCATGGCCGCCCAAACGACTATACTGACCGAATAACAGCTCGAAATCAAAACCGAACACTACAACCGTCAGAAAAATGCCATGACACATCCAAATACAGGGGTGCCACACACCCCCTATGCTTCACCGATGAGGTGCTGGATCATGAATTTCCAGAGGGATTCAAACCCGTGAACATAGAGGCATACGACGGAACGACAGACCCTGGGGTCTGGATTGAGGACTTTATCCTTCACATCAACATGGCTCGCGGAGATGATCTCCACTCCATCAAATACCTGCCCCTCAAGTTGAAAGGACCAGCTCGACACTGGTTGAAAAGCCTCCCCGAAAACTCAATTGGAAGTTGGGAAGAGCTTGAGGATGCTTTTTGGGATAATTTTCAAGGGACCTATGGCCGACCTCCGGATGCAGACGATTTAAGTCATATAATTCAACAGCCCGGAGAGCCAACCCGAAAGCTTTGGAACAGATTTCTCACTAAGAAGAATCAAATCGTCGACTGCCCGGATGCCAAAGCCTTAGCGGCTTTCGAACACAGTGTCCGGGACGAATTGCTCACCAGACACCTCGACCAGGAAAAATTGAGGACAATGGCAGCCCTAACAAGCCTTATGACCCACTTTTGCGCGGGCGAAGACAGTTGGTTGGCCCATAGCGGCACCAGCAACCCAGGCACATCCGAAGTGAGGGATGGCAACGGGAAACCGCGACGCAATAAAAGCAAGCGTCGAAACAATGAAGACAGCCCAAACAACACGGCGGTAAATGCCGGATTCAGGGGCTCTCGACCCAGTCAACGGAAAAAGCCATTTAAAGGCAGCAGAGATGGACCGTCCAGCCTAAACAAGATTCTAGGCAGATTATGTCAGATTCATGGCACCTCCGACAAACCTACAAATCACACCAATAGAGAATGTTGGGTCTTCAAGCAGGCCGGCAAGCTAAACGCCGAACACAAGGGGAGGGAGGTACCAAGTGAAGACGAGGATGAGCATCGCCAGCCGAACACTGGGGGACAAAAAAATTCCCACCAGAGGTCAAAACAGTGAACATAATTTACGCAAATCACATACCGAAGAGGAGGCGCAAACGCGCACTCCGATACGTATACGCCGTGGAGCCCGTCACCCCCAAGTTCAACACTTGGTCGGCCTGCCCGATCACTTTTGATCGCAGGGATCACCCGACTAGTATCCGGCACGGAGGATCGGCTGGCTTGGTGCTAGACCCAATAACTGACGGATACCATCTCACCCGAGTCCTTATGGACGGCGGCAGTAGTCTTAATCTGATATATCAGGACACTGTCCGCAAAATGGGGATAGACCCGACAAGAATCAGCCAAAGCAATACTACCTTTAAAGGAGTAATACCAGGCCCAGAGGCCTGCTACGGGCTCTCTAGTACTAGAGGTTGTATTCGGTTCTCCTGACAACTTTCGAAGCGAAGAATTAACCTTCGACATCGCTCCATTCCGAAGCGGCTATCACGCACTACTTGGAAGAACGGCCTTCGCTCGTTTTAATGCAGTACCGCATTACGCTTATCTTAAGCTTAAGATGCCCGGTCCACGTGGCATCATCACAGTTAGCGGAAACACAGAGCGTTCCTTACGTGCGGAAGAATATGTGGCGGCTCTAGCAGCCGACCACTGAACGGCCTCTCCAACCAGAATAAATGATCGGTCGTCAAGACCGCGGACACGGTTAGACGAGTCCGGCGCACCACTAGCTGTAGCAGCTCAGATTAACCTGAGATTGGGTCGACGGATATACCCCCATAGGTGGTGCTAGGGGCTTCCCACATGTAAAAAGGGCTACAGTTCGGCTTGACCCTATTATACAATAATAGATTGCATTTTAATGGTTCATTAAGAATAACCAATTCTTCACACGAAGACTTTCACCTGGGTTTTTCTCTTTTACAGATGATCATCGTGCTACACCCTTACAGGATACGGCACAACGGAGACACAGGCGCAGACGTGCAGCAGGGCCCCACTCAAAAGTTTCTTTTTAGATTAAGACCCTGCGTAAACCTTTTTTAGTGTCTCTTGTTGCTTCGCACCCTTCGGGTACTCAAGACAACCGAGAGGGATGCTGGCGTTATTGGCATTTCGTCACGTCAGACTAATGCATGTACCTGGATATTCAGGGCTCATTATCGAGGGCGTTATTCAGCCCAGTATATGTTGTAAAGTCCGAACACCTTAGGGAATGTTCGGCGTCGCGAGTTTGGCCTTATATGCATCAGCTCTGAATCATGTCTTTGGTCAATAGTTGGGTTTGCCCGGCTCCCGTGTTTTGCTACCTTATGTTCCGCTCTATCGGCTAAGGTGGCACCGGGAGAACTACTGCGATTGTGCCCTGGTTCATTTGGATGAGCACCTCAGTAGAGAAAGCCGAAAACTGACTTTCATCATAGAGTGCGAGACTGGTCAACCACTCGATGATCAGCGGAATCTTCGCGATTCCTCCGCATTAACGAAGGACCGGTTTCCCGGTCATGTATGTACGTGCACCATATTCGGATGAGCGCGGAAGTACTAGGGGCTATATAGTAACCCCACCGTCAAACTCCTATGGCTAAGTGACAGTGTTAAAGCTATATAGTCTGATTGCCTTGTTCGCCACGCTATCACCTCCTTAATGGACCAAGACGTTGGATCAAGTGTGAATACGCGCTTTTCCGAACACCCCCGCATTATATGCGTGGGGGCTGAAGCCGACTACTGCAAACATTCAGGTTATATACATACATAAACGGCTGCACGGCATCATAATACTTTCAGGCAAAAGTATAAACATAGCCTTTATAATCCAAATAGCATTGATTTTTACAATGGGGATAGATGTCACTTGAACATGATACTCTTCGAGCACTGAGCCTCTATTAAACGAGCACTTTCTAGGACTTCTTCAAATTAGTGCTCGGCCGAGACCTGGCCTATGGCCGGACCCCGGGTTGCAATAGCGGTGGCCTCCATCTCTGCCCAGTATGTCTTAACACGGGCAAGAGCCATCCGCGCACCCTCTATGCACGCTGACCTCTTTACAGCGTCGATATGTTACACAACACCAAGGAATCGTTGCACTAAACCAAAATAACTATTCGACCGTGGTCCCTTCGGCCAAAGATAATCCACGACAGACCTCGTGGCAAGTCCCGACAACCTATGGAGCTCGGCCCACTCGGCCATTTGTTCATTTAACAACAGCGGACGCGTTGGAGCACTGAACTGCGACCAGAACAACCTTTCCACTTCATGATCTTTCTGATCTTTGAAAAACTCAGTCGCATCAGCAGCACTCATTACCAAGTCCAAGTACGCGTCTGCAGCACTCCATAATTGATCCAGAGGGGCATACTTCGGATCTCCGAACTTCGTCCGCAACAAAAAGGGCTTCCCAGCCGTGATATCTCCGGCTTGACGGAGCTCCTCCTTCGCCGCTCTGATTTGAGAGGGTTTCCTTGGCTGCTTCCATGGCTTTCTCCAGGTCAGCCACTTTCACTTGGCTTTCCTTTTCAAGAATCCCATATCGTCCGGTGGCATCTTTCAGCTCAACACCCATCTTGGCTATTTTATCTTCGCTCTGGCGATGAGCAGCCTGTTCGGCTCTTAACTCTTCGGCGGCCTTTAGGGCGGCTGCATCACTTCTCCTGGCTTGTTCCTTGGCTTGGGCAAGTTCCGCCCGAAGGGTCTCCACGGCGGCAGCTCCATCTACAGTCAGAACATATTATAGACACTAGCATCATGCTCCTCTTAATATTTGTTGACCACCCGAAAATACATACCCTGTGCCTCGTCAAGCCGCTTGTTCACAAGCGCGATGTCAGCATCTGCCGCGTCAAGCTGCCGCCTCAGTTCGGCAAACTCAACAGTCCGGCCAGCCACTGGACCCTCAGCCGTCTGCACATGAAAGCAGCGCGATCATTACCTGGGACTATGATCCTCTGTTTGCCGCCTCTGGATGGCAACCAGAGTCTCAGGGGCTACTATCTGTATAGAGCACACCTAGCGTGTGCGGTACCGTCAAAAATATATATATATTACTTTGCGTACCTCAAAGCCTCTTAGCAGGCTCGTAAAAGCTTCATGCAACCCACTTTTGGCAGATGAAATCCTCTCAACCACCGTACCCATTAAAGTACGATGCGCCTCTGAGATAGCCGCTTGCTCCAGAAGACCCATTAGTGCGTCCGGTTGTGCACCGGACAGTCCCGGACTCTTTCTGTTGCTCTCCTTAGGAGCCGAATACTCTGGACTTCGGGTGGCCGAAGGGTTACCTTCTGGCCTTGTTGGATCAGGAGAAATCCTCCGTGAAGACACCTCAGGGTCGTCCGCCCCATGAGGCGGGGAGACAGGGGGAGGCGTTTCGCTCTCCATCATCTCCGGAAGAAGATCCCCTGAAGACGAACTCTGTCGAGAAGGGCTACGAGCCGGACTACAAGATATATGTCTTGGTTATTGTCCTTAGAGATAAAGCAAGATACATTTACCAAAGTACTTTTGTTCACTTACAGCTCGGTGGAGGGCTAGCCCTCTTTCGGGCGCTGTGCGGTAAGGACATCCTCCGGGGCAGGGCCCCCTGGCGAATTTCTTCCCTCATATGGAAACCTCCGTTTCTAAGTCTTCAGAGGCGGTCCTTTTCCTTCCTTGGGGAGAGGGGATTCTAGATTCTTCTCCCCAATTATCCTCCTTCGCAGAGACGCTAACTCCCCCGGTTTGGATGTGTAGTGTGTGAAGCCTGCTTTCGGCTTCTTTATTCCTCCCTTCATCTACCCCTGATGGCACTTGATAAGGTGCGTGCTCAAGCATCCTGGCTAGTACAGGATCCGGTGAGCCTTTGGGAAGGGGGGCCGAACACCTGATCCTCTCCGCCTTTCTTATCCAGTCCTGGCCGAGAGCGATTTTTTCAGAATGATGTTGTGACAAATAAAAAGACATCATGTTCGGCCGCAGAATTACTTACATGGGTATCTGGACGGTTGCAGTTGACACCCGCATCCTCGGTGGTGTCCGGACACTTTATTTGTGATCCGAAGAACAATCCATACATGTCTTCGAGCGTCACGCCGAAGAATTGCTGAATAGTTCGCGGTCCTTGCGGGTTGAACTCCCACATATGGAGAGATCGACGTTGGCATGGCAGGACCCGACGAACTAGCATAACTTGCATTACCTTGACAAGACTGACATCCCTCTTGGAAACAAATACGACACTCTCGTTGGGTTCGGGAGTGGGGATGACCTGCCCTTGAGCAGGCAGCCTGTGCGGGATTTCGGAGGTCAGATACCTGGCTTCCCTTAGCTTCTTGATGTCCTCCTGTGTGACAGAGGAGGCCATCCACCGACCTTGAAGGTTGGATCCGGACATGGTTGAAGGTCAGAAGCGCTTAGCCTGAGCCTTGGGTGTTGGAGCTCGAGGCGGGGGAAGGGAAGGATCGAGCGTGGGAAGAAAAGGACAGGCCTTGGCCCCTTTATAAAGAGGGTGAATATGAAGCATCCTCCGCGTGGCCGTTTGCAACTTGCCTAAAATCGAGGAGTCATACTAACAAGCATGATTGGGTTACCCACACCCGTATTGATGAGAATCCCGTGATAAGGGGAACACGATCTCTGCTTCGACAAGACGTGCCAATAAAACCGCCTCGCAGCACGTAGTGGAAGGCTGGGAAAAATGGTTCGTAATGACTGGACCGCGGCAGAAAAGTTGTCAGTAGATTAGATTTGTGGAATATTATACTCTCTATGGTGGTATGTGGAATTTGTTTGGCAGAGCCGGACATGATCCTTGTGTTCAAAATCTTCTATGGAGTATTCGGAGAAGGAACCCGCCTTGCAATGCCGAAGACAATCTGCGCGCCGGACTCGTCGTCATTGAAGCCTGGTTCAGGGGCTACTGAGGGAGTCCCGTATTAGGGGGTCCTCGGACAGCCGGACTATATACTTTGGCCGGGCTGTTGGACTACGAAGGTACAAGATTGAAGACTTCGTCCCGTGTCCGGTTGGGACTCTCCTTTGCATGGAAGGCAAGCTTGGCGATTCGGATATGTAGATCTCCTTCTCTGTAACCGACTCTGTGTAACCCTAGCCCCCTCCGGTGTCTATATAAACCGGAGGGTTTAGTCCGTACGACAACAACAATCATAATCATAGGCTAGCTTCTAGGGTTTAGCCTCTATGATCTCGTGGTAGATGAACTCTTTTAATACTCATATCATCAAGATCAATCAAGCAGGAAGTAGGGTATTACCTCCATTGAGAGGGCCCGAACCTGGGTAAACATTGTGTCCCCCGCCTCCTGTTACCATTAGCCTTAGACGCACAGTTCAGGACCCCCTACCCGAGATCTACCGGTTTTGACACCGACAACGGGTTGGAGAGAGTGACCTAGATAGACAATGTGTGAGAGAGTATACAATACGAATATGTCGAATTGGGCTCAAACATGGAGATATATTGTTTGTGTCCAAGAAAGAGCGAGGTCAATCAAGACATACAAAGAGAGAGAGAGAGATTTAGTGAGTATGGCTCGCCATGAGGTCGAAGGAGTGGGGGCGGCTTGGATGGACTGACCTATATACACAATCTACGTGAGAGAGCATAGAGTGTGTCGATCGAGGCCTGAACAGGGAGATATATCATTTGTGTGTGAAAGAAAGCGAGGTTAATAGAGACTCAGATAAAGAGAGCGAGATTGAGCGAGTGTGGCCCACCGTGGGGAAGAAACAGTGAGACAGTCTCGAGGGAGTGACCTAGATAGACAATGTGTGTGCATGGGCACGAGAGGTTGGGGGGCTAGATAGGCAATGCATGTATCTAGAGAGAGAGGGTGGGAGGGAGGGAGAAAGAGAGAGAGAGCGCTCGGCATGGGGTGCAATGGCGTGTGTGTGAGGTAGATACATTTGGTAATAGAGTGGGAAAAGGGGGTTGTGTAGTTGAGAGAGTTGGAGATCGAAACATGGAGAGAAAGAATTAACGTGTGTCGGAAACCGATATCTTCCTAAGGTGGTTAGGAGAGGAAGATGGACCGATACAGGAAGTATGTAGTGTGTGTGCCGAGGTGGGGGTGAGGCTAAAAATAACATTTGAATGTAGATAGTACGAGACTTAATATCAATGTTTCAATTTAGTGTACATTGTAAGATTTGAACTGAGGACCATGCATATGGGTAATTATTTCGAATTCGTGCCATACTAGGTTTGGAAAAGTTGACATTGACTCGATTGTTGTGCTATTTTGTAGGTCATATGTTTGAATCCATCCAAAGTTTTCTCACTACCATGGTGTTCATCATATACATATGAATTTTATTAAAAATGTAGTGTGGATACCGTGAAACGCGAAATCCACGTTAGAATTGGAGATCGCTATGTGACACATACTCTAATTCAAATAACTCCTCATTAATCAATTTATAGTATCTCATTTAGAATGACTAATTATTTGCAAGGAAAAGATGGCATGGTAATACATACAGATTCATTTGCAAATGAAAGAAGATTCGTTTGCATTCTCAAATGTAGGCGCACCAGGCAGACCAGGGTCGTGTCGTGGTGGTCGCGTGTGTCGTAAGGACGCTAGCACCCACCCACCCACCTGATACGTCTCCTATGTATCTATAATTTTTTATTGTTCCATGCTATTATATTATTTGTTTTGGATGTTTAATGGGCTTTAGTATGCTCTTTTATATTATTTTTAGGACTAACCTATTAACCGGAGGCCTAGTGCCAGTTTCTGTTTTTTTGCCTATTTTAGTGTTTTGCAGAAAAGGAATATCAAACGGAATCCAAATGGAATGAAACCTTCGTGATGATCTTTCTTGGACCGAAAGCAAACCAGAAGACTTGGAGTTGAATTCTGGAACACCACGAGGCGGCCACGAGGCAGGAGGGCGCGCCCAGGGGGATAGGCGCGCCCCCACCCTCGTGGGCCCCTCGTAGCTCCACCGACGTACTACCTCCGCCTATATATACTCTTATACCCTAGAAATATCAGGGGGAGCCACGAAACAACTTTCCCACCACCGCAACCTTCTCTACCCATGAGATCCCATCTTGGGGCCTTTTCCGGCGATCTGCTCGAGGGGGAATCAATCACGGAGGGCTTCTACATCAACACCATAGCTTCTCCGATGAAGCGTGAGTAGTTTACCACAGACCTTCGGGTACATAGTTATTAGCTAGATGGCTTTTTCTCTCTCTTTGATCCTCAATAAAAAGTTCCCCTTGATGTTCTTGGAGATCTATTCGATGTAGTACTCTTTTGCGGTGTGTTTGCCGAGATCCGATGAATTGTGGATTGATGAACTTGATTATCTATGAATATTATTTGGTTCTTCTCTGAATTCTTATATGCATGATTTGATATCTTTGCAAGTATCTTCGAATTATCAGTTTAGTTTTGGCTACTAGATTGATCTTTCTTGCAATGGGATAAGTGCTTAGCTTTGGGTTCAATCTTGCGGTGTCCTTTCCCAGTGACAATAGGGGCAGGAAGGCACGTATTGTATTGTTACCATCGAGGATAAAAAGATGGGGTTTATGTCAAATTGCTTAAGTTTATCCCTCTACATCTTGTCATCTTGCTTAAAGCGTTACCCCATTCTTATGAACTTAATACTCTAGATGCATGCTAGATAGCGGTCGATGTGTGGAGTAATAGTAGTAGATGCAGAATCGTTTCGGTCTACTTGACACGAACGTGATGCCTATATTCATGATCAGTGCCTTAGATATCTTCATAACTATGCGCTTTTCTATCAATTGCTCGGCAGTAATTTGTGCACCCACCGTAATACATGCTATCTTGAGAGAAGCCACTAGTGAAACCTATGGCCCCCGGGTCTCTTTCTTATTATATTGCATCTCTTTTATTTACATCGCATCTCGTTTACTATTTTGCAATCTTTACTTTCCAATCTATACAACAAAAATAGCAAAAATATTTACTTTACTATCTTTATTAGATCTTACTTTTGCGAGTGACTGTGAAGGGATTGACAACCCCTTTATCACGTTGGTTGTGAGGTTCTCGATTGTTTGCGCAGGTACTAGGTGACTTGTGCGTTGTCTCCTACTGGATTGATACCTTGGTTCTCAAAAACTGAGGGAAATACTTATGCTACTTTGCTGCATCACCCTTTTCTCTTCAAGGGAAAAACAACGCATGCTCAAGAGGGAGCAAGAAGGATTTCTGGCGCTGTTGCCGGGGAGATTAGTGCCAAGTCAAGTCAAGATTTCATCTCCCGTCAACTTGCCAATTTCTGGCGCCGTTGCCGGGGAGATCTACGCCAAGTCAAGACATACCAAAGTACCCATCATAAAATCTTCTCCCTCGCATTACATTACTTACCATTTGCCTCTTGTTTTCCTCTCCCCCACTTCACAATGATTTGCCCTTTTCTTCGCCCTTCTTCCGTTCGTCCTTTCATTTGCTTGTGTTTCCATGTGCCATCTATTTGCTTGCATCTTCGCTTGCTAAAAATCTATTGTTATGGATCCTCATCCTCTTGCTAATCTTTTTAAAAGATCCAATTATGATGAACCAATTGTTAGTGAGTTTTGTGCACTAAATTATCTTTATGAGGTTTTGCTTGAAATTCGTGAATCTGAAAATTGTGATGAAGTGTTGAAAGAAGAAACTTATGATGTGATTCACGATAGCTCCTTGAATGAAAAGCATGATTGCAATGATATTATTATAAATCTATTAATGTCAGTTGTGTTAATGATATGCAAAACCCTAAGCTTGGGGATGCTAGTTTTTCTATGTCCACTACTTGTTGCAATAATCATGATTGGGGTGATTCTTCTTACAATCTTGAAAATTTATTTAAGCCCCATGATGAATATGAGATTGATAATAATGTTTGCAATAATACTGAAAGTGGGTTTGGAAGAGTGTCAACTTTAGATCCCACATATTTGGATAATGTTCAATCTTATGAAGTTTTTGATAAAAGTGGGTTTGGAGAGGTCATGACTTTAGTTAATGTTAATCCCACTATTTTGGAAGAGTGTCAACTTTGCATACATGTGGATCGTGTTAAGAATATGTTTTGTGATAGCTATATTGTTGAATTTGCTTATGATCCTACATGTAATTATTATGAGAGAGGAAAATATGGTTGTAGAAATTTTCACGTTACTAAATTACGTCTCGTTATGTTGAGATTGCTATTTTTCTCTCCGCTTCCTTGCATATGCTAGTTTTTGCTTGCCTTGATAATTTGTTTGCCTATAAGATGCCTATGCATAAGAAGTATGTTAGAATTAGATGTGTTTGTCACGTGTTTTATGTGACGCCCGGATAATTAAGCTATAGTAAGCCCACGTTAACGATGCCACGTCACCTCCATTACTATTGCTAATCTCGCGCTGGATCAAAACTGTTCAAATTCATATTTGAATTTTTGTCAAACATCAAAAAATTTCAAACACTAAAACTAAAATGTTCGAAGGGTGCCAATTAATGCCAGGTATTTATGGTGAAGGAACCACGCTTTTACGGAATGCCTAAATTTTTAAAATGAGTTAAATCAGAAAGGAAAATAAATAAAAGAAAAAGAATAAAAATAGAAAACAAAACAAATACAAAAAAAGAAGAAAAGGGACCCCCCACTGGGCTTCGGCCCACCAGGCCGGCCCAGCCGGCCACCCACACCATTCCCACCACATAACCCCCCCCCTACGCCCCCGAAATCCTAACCCATGCACCCACTCCCCACTTACGACGCACCCCCTCCCCCCGATCCGATCTGGATCGGGGCCCAAACCGCTGCGACCCCGCCATTGCCCGACGCCGTCACCGGACCCTGCCGCCGCCCGGAGCCTCCCTCGCCGGACTGCCTCCCCATTGCCGCCGTCCCCGTCGACATCCTCAACCCCCACTACCCTGTGCCCTGCAACCCCTTGTGAGGCCCCCTCCTTCTCCTCTACCCCACGTCCCGCCTCGCTCGGACGCGCCCGCTCAGCACGGTCACCGCGCGCTCGCGCCATCCCGCACGCGTTGCGCTCGCCTCTACCTCGACCCACTCCGGCCGCGCCCGCGCTCCCGTCGCGACCTGCTAGCCCCGCACCACGCCGACCGCGGCTCTCCCCTGACCGTGAGCTGCTCCTCCTCTACCACCTCTCTCCGTCCAGCCCCGCCTGCCGCGCGTCGTCTCCATCTGCCCATGCCCAGTGCCTACACCCGCGCTCGCCATCGCCACGCCTAACCCGCACGCAGTCTCGCGCGGCCCCGCTGCTTGCTAGCCCTCCCCGCTGCTACCCTGCCGCTGCTCGCGCTCCACACCGCCCCGGTTGCTGCAGCGCGCCTGCCTGAGTCCTCGTCGCCTCGCTCTCGCCCTGCCGCCGGTGCTCGCCTCGTTTGCTGCCGCCTCCTACAGTCGCAGCTCTGCTGCCCTCCTCGTCGTAGCCTCGCCGTTGCCCAGCATCGCCGACCCGCCACCCTTCGCCGGCGCCGTCCGCGGCCGGCTCGTCGTGGCCGCGCTCCCGCGGGCCACTCGCCCGCGCCCCGATTTTGCCCATTCGAGCGTGGCGCCCGCCAGCGCGCGCGCACTCACGAGGCTCCGCCCACTGCCCGCCAGCGCCCGCTCGTTAGGGCCCTCTGGCCCATTGACGGCCGGGCCCCACGCCTAGAACATCTATTAAAAAAGGATTAAAAAATAATAAATTTAATTAATTAATTAATTAACTATATTAATTAACTTAATTAATCATGTTTAGTTAACCTAATTAACTATTGTTAATTAATTAAACAGTATGACCCGCGGGACCCACACGTCAGATTGACCCAGTCAACGCCCTGTTGACTGCTGACATCATGCTAACGTCACGATGTTAGAATTAAATAGATAATAATTTAGAAAATGATTTAAAACTTAAAAAATTAATAGAAAATAAACCGTAGCTTGGATGGGAAAACTTTGTAGATGAAAGTTGCTCAGAACGACGAGACAAATCCGAATACGCAGCCCGTTCGTCCGCCACGCATCCCCAGCATAGCAAACACGCAACTTTCTCCCTCCGGTTCATCTGTCCAAAAACGCGAAACACCGGGGATACTTTCCCGGATTCCCCCCCCCTTGCCAGTAGCACCTACTACCGCGTTAGGTCACCTCTAGCACCGCGTATTGCCATGTTATGCCTTGTGGTCTGATGTTTGCTCTGTATTTACTGTTTCTTCCCCCTCTTCTTCTCTGATAGACTTCGAGACTGACGTCGCTGCTGCTGCCCCGATCGACTACGTTGTAGACGACCCCTCCTTGCCATAGCAACCAGGCAAGCCCCCCTTGATCACCAGATATCGCCTATTCCTTCTCTCTACTGCTTGCGTTAGAGTAGTGTACCATGTTACTGCTTTCGGTTAATCCTATTCTGCTGCATAGCCTGGCATTGTTGCTACAGTTGTTACCCTTACCTGCAATCCTAAATGCTTAGTATAGGATGCTAGTATTCCATCAGTGGCCCTACATTCTTGACCGTCTGCCATGCTATACAACTGGGTCGTGATCACTCCGGAGGTGATCACGGGCATATGCTATATAGTTTATACTATTACATTACCTATGATACTGCTCGGAGATGGGGGCTGAAGGGGCAGGTGGCTCCATCCCGGTAGAGGTGGGCCTGGGTTCTCGATGGCCCCCGACTGTTACTTTGTGGCGGAGCGACATGGCAGGTTGAGACCACCTAGGAGAGGGGTGGGCCTGGCCCTGGTCGGCGTCCACGGTTACTTCATAATAACACGCTTAACGAGATCTTGGTATTTGATCTGAGTTGGCTCGTTGACCTTATAAGCACTAACCGCCACATGGGACAAGATATGGGCAACCGACGTCGTGGTATCAGCCAAAGCTCTTTTTGATGTCAGCGACTGAGCGGCGCGCGCCGCATTGGACCGAAAGCCCGCGCTTGTATTAAGGGGGCTAGGTCTGCTTCCGGCCACGTTCGCAACGTCCAGGTGTGCAATGGGCGATGGGCCCAGACCCCTGCGCTCATAGGATTTAGACCGGCGTGCTGACCTCTCTGTTGAGCCTAGGTAGGGCTGCGACATATTGATCTCCCGAGGCCGGACATGACCCAGGAAAGTGTGCCCGGCCAAAGGGATCGAGCGTGTCAGGTAATGTGGTGCACCCCTGCAGGGAAGTTGATCTATTCGAATAGCCGTGTCCACGGTAACAGGCGACCCGGAGTTGTACCTTGACCTTATGACAACTAGAACCAGATACTTAATAAAACACACCCTTCCAAGTGCCAGATATAACCCGGTGATCGCTCTCACACAGGGCTGTGAGGGGAGGATCGCCGGGTAGGATTATGTTATGCGATGCTACTTGGTGAACTTATCATCTACTCTCTTGTACATGCTGCAAGATGGAGGCTGCCAGAAGCGTAGTCTTTGACAGGACTAGCTATCCCCCTTTTATTCTGGCATTCTGCAATTCAGTCCACCGATATTGCCTCTTTACACAGATACCCATGCATATGTAGTGTAGATCCTTGCTTGCGAGTACTTTGGATGAGTACTCACGGTTGCTTTTCTCCCTCTTTCCCCCTTACCTTTTCTTCCTGGTTGTCGCAACCAGATGCTGGAGCCCTGGAGCCAGACGCCACCGTCGACGACGACTCCTACAACACTGGAGGTGCCTACTACTACGTCCAGGCCGATGACGACGCCCAGGAGTAGTTTAGGAGGATCCCAGGCAGGAGGCATGTGCCTCTTTCGATCTGTATCCCAGTTTGTGCTAGCCATCTTATGGCAACTTGTTTAACTTATGTCTGTACTCAGATATTGTTGCTTCCGCTGACTCGTCTATGATCGAGCACTTGTATTCGAGCCCTCGAGGCCCCTGGCTTGTATTATGATGCTTGTATGACTTATTTTTTCTTTTAGAGTTATGTTGTGATATCTTCCCGTGAGTCCCTGATCTTGATCGTACCCGTTTGCGTGCATGATTAGTGTACCATTGAATCGGGGGCGTCACATTTTATGATACTCTCTTTGTGCTTCAGTTCTTTTCTTTCATCTGAGCATCATTGTAATCTCTCTTCCTAGCTCGGGGTGTTAAATGATAGCGCTTGTTGGGAGGCAACCCAATTTTATTTTTGTTCCTTACTTTTTGTTCCTGTTTAGTAATAAATAATTTATCATGCTACTGTTATGATTGTGTTTTTTATATTTTAATTAGTGTTTGTGACAAGTAGAACCAATGGGATCTTCTTGGGTGATAGTTGTTTGATCTTGCTGAAAAAGACAGAAACTTTGTTCTCACGAAAATAATTGTTACAATTCACCAGAACGTGATAAATTGCTAATTCTTTTTGAAGTATATTAATATACTAATTGTCCAGGTTGTCCTAGTTTTTCAGAATTTTTGGAGTTCTAGAAGTATTCGAACAAATCAGATTGCTACAGACTGTTCTGTTTTGACAGATTCTGTTTTTCGTGTGTTGTTTGCTTATTTTGATGAATCTATGAGTAGTATCGGGGGGTATGAACCATAGAGAAGTTGGAATACAGTAGGTTTAACAACAATATAAATAAAGAATGAGTTCATTACAATACCTTAAAGTGGTGGTTTATTTTCTTATACTAACGGAGCTCATGAGATTTTTTGTTGAGTTTTGTGTTGTGAAGTTTTCAAGTTATTGGGTAAAGATTTGATGGATTTTGGAATAAAGAGTGGAAAGAGCCTAAGCTTGGGGATGCCCAAGGCACGCCAAGGTAAAATTCAAGTACAACCAAAATCCTAAGCTTGGGGATGCCCAAGGCACCCCAAGGTAAAATTCAAGTACAACCAAAATCCTAAGCTTGGGGATGCCCCAGAAGGCATTCCCTCTTTCGTCTTCGTCTATCGGTAACTTTACTTGATGCGATATTTTTATTCACCACAAGATATGTGTTTTGCTTGGAGCGTCTTGTATGATTTGAGTCTTTTATTTTTAGTTTACCACAATCATCCTTGCCGTACACACCTTTTGGGAGAGACACGCATGAATCGGAATTTATTAGAATAATCTATATGCTTCACTTATATCTTTTGAGCTATACAATTTTGCTCTATTACTTCAGTTATATCATTTTAGAGCATGGTGGTGGTTTTATTTTATAGCAATTATTGATCTCTCATGCTTCACTTATATTATTTTGGGAGTCTTTTAGAACAGCATGGTAATTTTCTTTGGCTATAAAACTAGCCCTAATATGATGGGCATCCAAGATGGGTATAATAAAAACTTCCATATAAAGTGCGTTGAATACTATGAGAAGTTTGATGCTTGATGATTGTTTTGAGACATGAGGATGATGATATTAGAGTCATGCTAGTGAATTAATTGTGAATTTGAGAAATACTTGTGTTGAGGTTTGCAAGTCCCATAACATGCACGTATGGTAACCGTTGTGTAACAAATTTGAAGCATGAGGTATTTCTTTGATTGTCTTCCTTATGAGTGGCGGTCGGGGACGAGCAATGGTCTTTTCCTACCAATCTATCCCCCTAGGAGCATGCGCATAGTGCTTGGTTTTTGATGACTTGTAGATTTTTGCAATAAGTATGTGAGTTCTTTATGACTAATGTTGAGTCCATGGATTATACGCACTCTCACCCTTCCACCGTTGCTAGCCTCTCTAGTATTGTGCAACTTTCACCGATACCATAAACCCACCATTTACCTTCCTCAAAACATCCACCATACCTACCTATTATGGCATTTCCATAGCCATTCCAAGATTTATTGCCATGCAACTGTCCATCGGTCCATTTATTATGACACGCTCCATCATTGTCATATTGCCTTCCATGATCATGTAGTTGACATCGTATTTGTGGCAAAGCCACCTTCATAATTTTTTCATACATGTCACTCTTGATTCATTGCACATCCAGGTACACCGCCGGAGCCACGCATATAGAGTCATATTTTTGCTAAGTATCGAGTTGTAATCCTTGAGTTGTAAATAAATAGAAGTGTGATGATCATCGTTATTAGAGCATTGTCCCGTGTGAGGAAACAAAAAAAAGAGAAAGGCCAAAGAAGCCAATGAAAAAAAAGAGGCCAAAGAAGCCCAACGGAAAAAAAGAGAAAACGAGAGAAGGAACAATGCTACTATCCTTTTTCCACACTTGTGCTTCAAAGTAGCACCGTGATCTTCATGATAGAGAGTCTCTTATTATGTCACTTTCATATACTAGTGGGAAATTTTCATTATAGAATTTGGCTTGTATATTCCAACGATGGGCTTCCTCAAATGCCCTAGGTCTTCGTGAGCAAGCAAGTTGGATGCACACCCACTTAGTTTCTTTTGTTGAACTTTCATATATTTATGGCTCTAGTGCGTTGTTGCATGGCAATCCCTACTCACTCACATTGATATCTATTGACGGGCATCTCCATAGCCCATTGATACGTCTAGTTGATGTGAGACCATCTTCCTTTATTTTGTCTTCTCCACAACCACCACTCTATTCCACCTATAGTGCTATGTCCATGGCTCGCGCTCATGTATTGCGTGAATGTTGATTTTTTTTAGAATACTGAAGTATGAAACAATTGCTTGGCTTGTCATCGGGGCTGTGCATGATTTGGATATTTTGTGTGACGAAGATGGAGCATAGCCAAACTATATGATTTTGTAGGGATGAACTTTCTTTGGCCATGTTATTTTGAGAAGACATAATTACTTTGTTAGTATGCTTGAAGTAATATTATTTTTATCTCAATATTAAACTTTTGTCTTGAATCATTCAGATCTGAACATTCATGCCACAGTAAAGATAATTACGTTGATAATTATGTTAGGTAGCATTCCACATCAAAAATTATGTTTTTATCATTTACCTACTCGAGGACGAGCAGGAATTAAGCTTGGGAATGCTTGATACGTCTCCAATGTATCTATAATTTTTGATTATTCCATGCTATTATATTATCTGTTTTGGATGTTTAATGGGCTTTAATATGCCCTTTTATATTATTTTTGGGACTAACCTATTAAACGGAGGCCCAGTGCCAGTTTTTGTTTTTTTTTGCCAATTTTATTGTTTTGCAGAAAAGGAATGTCAAACGGAATCCAAACGGAATGAAACCTTCGCGATGATCTTTCTTGGACCGAATGCAAATGAGAAGACTTGGAGTTGAAGTCTGGAACGCCACAAGGCGGCCACGAGGCAGGAGGGCGCGCCCCCACCCTTGTGGGTCCCTCGTAGCTCCGCCGACGGACTTCTTCCGCCTATATATACTCTTATACCCTAGAAACATCAGGGTGAGCCACGAAACCACTTTTCCACCGCCGCAACCTTCTGTACCCGTGAGATACCATCTTGGGGCCTTTTCCGGTGATCTGCCGGAGGGGGAATCGATCACGGAGGGCTTCTACGTCAACACCACGGCCTCTCCGATGAAGCGTGAGTAGTTTACCACAGACCTTCGGGTCCATAGTTATTATCTAGATGGCTTCTTCTCTCTCTCTCTTTGATCCTCAATACAAAGTTCTCCTCGATGTTCTTGGAGATCTATTCGAGGTAATACTCTTTTGCGGTGTGTTTGCCGAGATCCTATGAATTGTGGATTTATGAACACTATTATCTATGAATATTATTTGGTTCTTCTATGAATTCTTATATGCATGATTTGATATCTTTGCAAGTCTCTTCGAATTATTGGTTTAGTTTGGCCTACTAGATTGATCTTTCTTGCAATGGGAGAAGTGCTTAGCTTTGTGTTCAATCTTGCGGTGTCCTTTCCCAGTGAAAGTACAGGCAGCAAGGCACGTATTGTATTGTTGCCATCGAGGATAAAAATATGGGGTTTATATCATATTCCTTGAGTTTATCCCTCTACATCATGTCATCTTGCTTAAAGCATTACTCCGTTCTTATGAACTTTATACTCTAGATGCATGCTGGATAGCGGTCGATGTGTGGAGTAATAGTAGTAGATGCAGAATCGTTTCGGTCTACCTGACACAGACGTGATGCCTATATTCATGATCATTGCCTTAGATATCTTCATAACTAAGCGCTTTTCTATCAATTGCTCGGCAGTAATTTGTTCACCCACCGTAATACATGCTATCTTGAGAGAAGCCACTAGTGAAACCTATGGCCCCCGGGTCTCTTTCTTATTATATTGCATCTCTTTTATTTACATCGCATCTCGTTTACTATTTTGCAATCTTTACTTTCCAATTTATACAACAAAAATACCAAAAATATTTACTTTACTATCTTTATTAGATCTCACTTTTGCGAGTGACCGTGAAGGGATTGACAACCCCTTTATCGCATTGGTTGCGCGGTTCTTGATTGTTTGTGCAGGTACTTGGTGACTTGTGTGTTGTCTCCTACTGAATGGATACCTTGGTTCTCAAAAAGTGAGGGAAATACTTACGCTACTTTGCTGCATCACCATTTCCTCTTCAAGGGAAAACCAACGCATGCTCAAGAGGTAGCACCACCCCCTCCCTCCCTCTCTGCCCCCCCCCCCCCAAAAAAAGAACGACGAGAAAGTAAGTTCGTGCTTCCACGTTTTGGATTGAAATATCTGGCGGCCCCAATTCCAACCCTGCAAAATCTCCCTTCTCCACCGTCCCCTTCCGCGCCCAGATTGCTCAAATCCCTAATTCGTTGCCAACCCAAGCAAAGTTCGAATCGCCCCTCATCTCGTCTCTTTCCCCACCTCTGTGCTGGACGACGACACCGAAGACGACGGTCACGCTGCCTCACAAACACCGACTTCCACCGCATCAAGTGTGCTTCACCGACGCCGTCTCCCACCTCACCGGGCTACTTCACCGAGCACATCGTCACACCTCCGCCCCCCGAGGCCGTTGGGGCTTCACCAACGGTCTCGCCCACCGCATCGTAGCGCTCCGCTGCCACTCAAGATCGACATCTGTGCACGGCCAGCCAACGCCAGCGCATCACCCTCAACGGCTCTGAAGTGACCCGCACTCTAGCTAAGCGAGCATGCCCAAATGCCGGCCCGAACTAGATATCCACATATCACTCCCTTGTGCACTGTTCTGACGATGTTTGGATATCCTTTCACTGCTCTCTTAGCTTACACGCCTATGCAACTCTGACTTTAATTCTTATTTCTTCTGGAGATATCATCTGAAACAAGCAAAACCATTTTTAGCGAAGCATGACAGTGCTACGGGATCTGGTACACATCCTGCACACCCATATAACCTTGTAAGTATCTGTCCTCCGTTACAACAGTAAGGTCGATTCCTCTTATTTGATCAACCATTCGCCGTGTCAAAAATGCAGAGGGGGATGCAAGGAGCACAAGGCATGCACAACCAAGCAAGTGGTAACATGGACTTGTACATGGAACATCCCAAGCGGAAGCAGAGCTGCAGTGAGCCTGTACAACAAGCTAGCGTAAGTCCCTACATTTCATTTAATTCGTACTAGCCTGCATGTATGATTTGTATGCTGTGGCAGATCCACGAATTCAGGTTACCAGGGGCAAAATTTTAACTTAAAAAATATGAAGGCACTTGCACTCCGGAAATCAACATAACTTGATAAATGTGAAGCTAGATGCACTTTGAAAACTAGCAAATGATCCAAAGTAGTTCAGATTATAAAACACTAAATGATGTAAGCACCAAAAAACACAAAATGCAACACGGTGTACAAGGACTACTAACATGGTCTGTAACTGCTTGAATTATTCGTTCTCTAGCTGAAAATATCGAAGTGTAATTACACCTATAACTAGTGCGCAAACTGCATATCAATATATCTATCCTGCAAAAGTATGCCAATAGTTCCAAACAATAGATTAGAAAAGTATTTATGCTACGTTGTCATGATACGGGGACTTTCTGGTAGATGGCCTCGACGTTTCCTCAAGCCATGAAAATGTACTATAATTAATTTGCTTGTCATCAATGCCGACAAATCTCTATGTCTCTCTCAACATGGCAGATCATCATTAGACACTAAATCCTTCAATGGGAGCTTGCAAAATGCTTGCATTAGATGCCTCATTAGACACTATATGTTCATCACCAGGAGCATGTAAAATGTTTGCATCAAATCCTTCATTAGCAGTCTATTCATTAGACACTTCAGGTTCAAGAACAACATGATCTTGTATGTTTGCACCGAAAACTTGATTAGATACATCAGATTCAGTCAGTTCAGTATTGATTGGGGGAGTTATAAAATAAGCAGAAATTGGCTTCATTTTCTCATAGATTCCCTACATACAAGCAGTTTTACAACACCGTCAAGTTTGACTATTGGCCAGAAATTGAACAATTGAATTAGATATAATCAGGGATGTGATGTACCTGCTCGTTGCGCATGCTACTCTTGCAAGTTGTGACTGTCCGTCTGCAAGCTCGATGCCATGCCCATGCTGCTGCCGCTGCCTCCCACAAAGCCTACACCCAAGGTTGGATCTTCATCTTCTTGTCCTTCCATTCCCTTGAAGCCCGAGGAACGCCCTCCAACGAGGGTGTGAGTAAGTGATGTGTCGGTCTGTCCAGTGGCGGCTAGGTTAGGAGCGAACCAGACTGGAGGCTGGAGCGAACGAATTGGGATTTTTCCTATTGTCGATCGATATGGGAGGCACTTGTTTGGGCCGCGAGCCTGCTATAGGGCCTGCCTTGCACTTACGTTATTGGCCCATCCAAATTGATACATTTTTCTTCATTTTTTACATTGCCTACTTGTGCGTTGGGCCGAACAAAACTAGCCTCGGCCAACCTAGACGACTCAAACTAGGTGCACACTTTCCAGCCACCCAAGGCGGCCGCCCATACCAGCCCCTATGGTGGCATCGCCCCTTTTTGTGTGTATGATTGGGGTAGTGAAAAATATTCCAGTGGGGCTTTTGATTTACCCACAGAATGGTTGAATTGCTTGTTTCTATGAACTGAGTTCGCCAATAATGTGAAGGATGCTAGTCTTTTCATCCTATTGTAGATTGTTTAGATCTCGATATGCCAAATGTAATCGCATGAAATATACAGTAAAAGCCAGTGTGCTGTGTGTGGCTACAACTAGTCTGACTACACGTCCTCATATAACAGATCAAGGACGCACCATCTTACCAGATTAACCATTCAACTTACCAATGCAGTGTGGGAAGAAAGAAGTATTGGGACCGCGTATCTAAGCAATTGATGCCATGGACTCCTTCGTAGAACCTTGTAAGCGAAAAAGAAGTTGCAGTGTGCCTGTACAAAGAGCTAGCGTAAGTTCAGTTATCTGCTTCTCGAAATTTTAGTTAGCCACTTATTGCAAAATTGTTCAATTACGTTGCTTGGCTTAATTTAGTTTGCTACTGATTACATAATGCCATAGCCTGTTAATCGTATTATAGACTGCACCTATCTATGTGTTTGATACTTACCGTTAAGAATTACCTGTTTGCTTGAACTTAAATAGCTACTTCAGCACGTAGATAGCTGGTCATATGTACTTCTAGGGTGCAGCAGAATTCACGTGTAATTTATGTTTTGATACCCTGTTTGTTTAAATGGTTTGCTGTTTCACTTGTAGCACTAGTAATGTTTGCATGTTCATAGATAGACAACTGTCGGGTTTATATGAGGGACACCGTCTTTTTAACTTATATATGTGTTGGAATCATTTTGCTTACATCAAAGAAATTTACAGATGTCTGTGTTGCTGGTAAACGGTACCGACTTGTTACTTCAATACATTGCCAAGAACTTGTTAGTTTTACTAGTTCATGTGTAATTAAATACGTTGCCAAAACTTGTTAGTTTAACTAGTTTGATGTTAGTTTCTTATGGCTCTTGCAACACTTTATTTATGATTTCTAACATTCAAGTGTGTAGGATCCAACTGAAACTCCATTGGCACAACAGGTATGTTTTCAGAAACTTCCTTGTTTACCTGGTTTGCTGTTGTAACTTGTTGTTGTAATCATCTTACCAACTTCAAGTTTTCAGGATCCAATTGGAAGTCCAATTGCACAGCAGGTACATTTTCAAAAATATATTTGTGTAACAGGTTTGCTGCTGTAACTTCTTGCTCTAATCAAGTTACTGACTACTCAACTTTTCAGGATCCAAAACTCCAATGCCACAACAGGTTCCTTTTGTAAAACTTGTTTGTTTAACTACTTTGCTGCTGCAACCGGTTGCTCTACTCATGTTGCTGGCTACTCAACTTTTCAGGATCCAAGAGAAACTCCAATGCCACAACAGGTACCTTTTGCAAAATTTGTTTGTTTAGCTGCTTTGCTACTGCAACCGGTTGCAATGATGTTAATAACTACTTTTCAGCATCCAATTGAAACTCTTTAATTCCTTGTTTGTTTAACTGGTTTGTTGTTATAACTCCTAGTTGAGATGTTTTGCTAACTTCAACTTTTCGGAATCCAATCGGAACTTTAATTGCAAAAAGGTTAGCCCAAGATCAAAGAGTGATGTCCCTATGGACGTTGTATCATCCCACAGCAGTGGCACCGGCTCAATCGTGCATCATGAATTGCCAACTGCTGATGCTCTAGAAGCTAAACTATTGGTAGAAAGAGATTCTGCTTCTGCACTTAGAGATGAAGTTGACATGTTGAGGAAGCAAACAGCACAATCACAAGTAGTACTCAAGACAACCATTAAATATTTGGTGGATTTCAAAACGAATCAAGCTGAGACTGACCACATTGTTAAGGTCCTGAAGGAAAAAAGAAAATTAAATTCCCACTTGGTAACTCATAGGTGAAATGTCCTTTCCATCGTTGAATAACCTTTGTGTTGTTTGTTCATGTAATCGATCAAACCATTTGTTTTAGAGATCATGTAATAATTTTTTTGTTTTTTGGTTTGTATTTTTTTAGCACAAGTCTTATTAATTGATATGACTTTGAGACATTTAATTTTGATTGTTGTGCCAAACCTACAAATATGCCAATCAGGCTGAATGTGCATTCAACAATAATAGTAGTACAGATGGACCTTAAGTGGCACGCATCGGAAAGGGCCAAGATGATGTACTAGCTTCGCTAAAAAATGGATGCTCTTCTAGCAAAAAAAGTACAGTGGCCTGGCTTATGTATGTTAGTTGATATTATTGATCCACATACTCTATAAGTGTTTATATGTCTGTTAGTTTTGTACATTATTGGTTGATTGACTCGATTTTTGAATCTTGACACATCGCTTGTGTACATATCTAGATGGGAGTACACATTATGCTGCGTGTGACACTTGAGTTGGACATAAAGTGGTTTAAAGTATTCGAATTCACCTTAAACTTGATTCTAGCTTCTGAATTCGAGTATCGGCATTTGTAAATCATATTCATATATGACAGTGGAATACATCTTTGTCGTGCTTTTGAAGATATATAAAAACACGTAGAACGATTTATAAAGATTCGTATAAGAATACAAAATGTATTCGAATTTAGTTGCCAGGGTAAACGTGGATGCTGATTGTCCCAAAATTCGAAAGAAGCTACAAAATGTCCACTCCCATGTCGGCTGCCCGAAGCTAGTGTTTGGGAGATGGAAATTACTGCCTACCCCTTACACGGAAAATCCATCGGCCTGATTTCCACTTTTCTCAATAGGGGTAGGTTAGTAACTTCAATTAAACATGACACGACCGCCTCTGAAGCCATTCTGACACGGTGGGCGCCAAAATGGGCGGCAAAACACATTTGATTCAACCTCGTCCGAAAGACCTGTGTCTCTGCCTCCATTTCCCCATTTATACATGGTGGGCGGCAAAACAAACTCGAATCAGCCGAAATCGATGTAGGCAAATATTTTCAATAGGGGCAGGTTTGTAACTTCACTCGGACATGACACAACCGCCCTACCTATCAGCCCCGTTCACACACCATGGGCGCCAACCGTGGGTGCCAAAACACCCTCTCCTCGCCCGAATCACTCTTGGAAAATATTGGCAAGATGCGAGATTACCGTCCTATCCCCAACTGACGAAACATCCAAATTTTAAATGGGAGCTAAGTTCGTAACGTCCCCATATTTCAGACATGCGCGTCCCAAAGTCATGGTTCCCCGTACCTCTCCCTCTATTTTCCCATTCATACACCGTCCGCGCTAGAACACCATCCCCACACCAGCCTCCTCCGTCTGCCACCCCATCCATCGCCGCTGTCCTCCACCCCATCCATCGCCACCGTCCTCCACCATGCCAGAGCGCCCTCCAAGACCGCGTTGTCCACTGCTAGAGATGGACGTTTCTCATCCACAGCGACGGACCAGGAGCCTTGCATTGCATCCTCTAACTTCATCGGCGCCGTCATCCTCTTTGCCGGGGCCGCTCACACGACCTTCTCGTCCACCGCAACGGGACTTATCCGCCTATGCACCCGTCTACCTTTGCAGATCTGCTTCAATGCCACCGACAGCCATCGCACCCCCGATGCCAACACGGCGCTGCAATAGAGGTGGTACTTCATATCTCCTCAACTTTTGGATCTCAACCTGAAAATAGATCGTAACTTGGTTACTGTACTTTCTTTTTAGCTCTTAGAATTTAGTTCTTACTTCGAAGCAAACAATGGATGCTGAATAGAATTTCTACGGTTTGCAGCTTTAAATCGGCCATGGCACAGTCATAATTGGGTGTAATTGATCATGCATAGGGCTTAATTGATCATGTTGGTTCTATGGTGGTTTCTTTAATAGAAATCGGTAGGGGAACCCTCTTTTGCTCAAAAAAATTTCTTAGGATTTCCCCCTTTTATGATCACTATACGATCAACATACGTGCTTCGTGTCATAATAGCACTACTCCACCCATCAAGCTAAACAAGATTAGTTGTTCAAATATGATTCTGATATTATTAAAACAGAGTCGTTTAATTGGTCAGCTAAATGTTCCTAATTTAGTTTTGAAAATGCATGTTCCCACTCGGGTGTGTATCTCTACAGGGTGCCCACGGTGGGTCGCGGCCCACCCTGGGATTTTGGGTCGGCCCAGGCCCCGATTCCCCTAAGTTCTGCCGCGCTTCCGATCTCTACTCTCCCCCAGCCGCCTGCCTCACCAGCGACTTGCCGTTCCCGGATGGCATGACTCTAGGACAAGATGCCGGACTAACAGGAGGTCAGGAGTCGCTCACCCAACAGCGTCACCGCTGCCCGGGCGCGCCGCCGTGCCTACCTTCCCAGTCCGTTAAGGGCTCAGGCGTGCAGCAGCCACTAAGCCAGCCTGATTTATCCTAAGATACGTCCTCAACACTCAGCAGCCACTCCTCATCACCCATTTTCTAATTGATTCATTACTCATTAGGCAGGACTGTCAATAGGGTTTGTTGTGTACTGAGTGCTACCTACACTTAATGGTTCAGATGTATTTCAGTAATCTTTAGTACCTGTAAAGTTCACAGGGTTTCAAAATTCCGGCCCTAGGAATGACACTAGTCATTTTGGATTGTTGGTCGTAGTGACATTGACCCAGATTACTACTGCAGGCCAGGTTTGTTGACAATTTTACTTGTCTTTCTTACTCATTCGATATGATATCCAATTATTCACGTCGATTAGTTGCAAACAATAAGTGCTAGACCAACTTCTTGATTCAGATTTTGGATGGTCTCTTACTGCAGTTACAATTCTGCATACTTGTCCTAGTAAGCTCACAAGTAATGTTTGATTCACTACATCTATGCTTGCCTTGTCATATTTGTTGTCAATATTCTTTTAGGTTGGACCACCCTGTTTCAAAATACTGGAACCGCAGACATGAGTGAATAGTATTTCTCTATGTGATCTCTTCCATCATGTGTGGGCAACGAACACTGCATTGTATAGAAAGAAAGTGTAATTTCCACCTTTTACATAGACTATGATCTTTTACATGGAATACAATCTGCCTATGTCGCGGGATATCTGCGGCCACCTATGGGACCGGGCGGTCCCTCGCTGGTTCGCCGGGGACGTCGCGTTGCACAAAGAGCAGACCAGCGCGCGACAGCACGGCAGAGAGCACACAAGCAATTTACCCAGGTTCGGGCCGCCGCAAGGCGTAAGACCCTACTCCTGCTTTGGTGGATTGATGGTGGAAATTAGCGTGGTGGTGCGTGGTACACTAGCCCGGCAAGGCCTGCCTCAGGGCTACGGTGACCACATGCGTATGGTGGCTTGGGTATGTCAAGTTTCCAACCCTCTAACCCCCTCCTACTATTGCCATGGGCCTCCTTTTACAGATTAAGTGGTCACCACGGTGGCAAAAGAGTCATTACCCACTGATATGATAGCAAACAATGCTATCATACCTAACTCTGCGGGCTGAGAGGGTGCATTAAATGCACCACTCAGTGTCACATCACTAGCTGCCCGGCAAGGCCTGCCGGGCTTATCTTGTCAGCTCTGCATCTGTTCTCTTGACACGTCGCTAGACGGGTGTCACCTCTGGGTTTCTTCTATAGGAGATGGCTACCATGTGGCAAATGCTGCCACTTAATCACCTTGCGGCTTGACACCGCACTGATTGATGACGTGGGTCGTACTTGTGTGGTTGGCGGGGTGGTTCAGGCCCCGCAAGCCCTGGCAGGTGCTGCCGGGGAGTCTTGGTTGCTTGCTTCTAGTGGTGGCCTAGCCCCTTGCCGGGCTCACCTGCCCGGCGAGGGAGGCCCTTCTCTTGATGATATCATGTTCCTTTGGCTCGATCTCGATCTCTCTGGCCTGCATGTTGGTTCTTCAAGTCTCTTGGCTCTTCAACCTCTGACTCAACCTGGTGCTTCAATCTTGATCTTGTGCCTGTGCACAGTTGGGTAACAGACCCAGGGTTTGTTGCATCGACAGCCTACTTGCTTTGTGTCGCACTACCAGTACTCCACCCTTGAAACTAAACATTATGCCACTCATAATTCCTTAGTTTATTTGTTCAAATACGAATTTGATATGATTCTACTATTCCTACTTCAGTTTTGAAATGTGTGTCTACCTGTTATAGAGACATAAGAGGTTTGTATTTTTGTGTGTAGTCTAGTAGGCACGGTTGGGGGGTGAACTTTGCATATCCAGGGGTTTATAGGGAGACACTCTTGGAGTTGAATCCGCAATGCATTCCATAGATAATCTAACAACTTTTTATGTTTTCATGCATCTCAGATACTGAACAACATCATAATGATTATGAGCTTGCGCGCATGAAAAGAATAAAGCAGAACAATGCCATGGCTGTCAAACTTGGCATTAAGGGACTGAAATCAAGTATGGATGCAATGCAAACGCTCTCCACCTACAGATTCATGCTCAGAATATGATCCTAACAGTGATTCCGAGCTAGAGGGAGACCTAAGCAATGTAGATCCTGAGTGGAGGAGTCAGAGGCAGATGCCCTATCTTATTCACCCATCAAGGTGCTTGCTCAAACTTTCCAAGGTTATATTGGTCGCACATATCTTGCAATTGATTCTTTGCATTGCTTCTACTTTGTTGCACTGCCATTAGCTTAATTTACACATCGTGTATGTAAATACGCCCTGCCTATCCATTTTCAGTACATATTCCATCTGTCATCATACCATATTTATCCATTCAAATGTTGTTCTTGTGTATCAGACGTTCAAAACGAAGAGGGTGATTGCTGATCGCGGAGGAGCACGAGCAAAGTATTTTGAAAAGGTAGCGGCACCTAATAAATCAAATAGCCCATTAGGTGTAGTTGCAATATCACCTGACCCACAAAACACAGCCCCAACTCTAGCAGACTCTAGCCCTACTACACTGGTCATCTCTGATGCCCCAACTCATCATTAATTGGGATTTGCTCTCAGTTTCCTTGATTATGCAATAGCCACTCAAACAGTGGAATCACTCTCGACTGTTGAGTTTTCCCCCAGTTACTAGAATCATTCCCAGCATTTGCATTTTGTTCCCAGCTTGCACCCGCCTTTGTGCCATTTTACTATGGTCTGCCTTCTTAGTAATTGCTGTCCAGGATCATCTTCAAAGTGGTCCTATCCACTTCCAATGATAAGAAAAAACCATCCTTTACGTTCTCTTCAACAAGGTAGTCCACATCATCCATTCTAGCCCGAGTATGCCATTCTTTCGAACTCCTTCACACAATCGATTGTGATTGCCTTAGGCTGGTATAGAGAGTTTCGATGATCTAAATATCAAAAGCAATTCTTTTTTGCCACTTAAGGGAATAGTTCTACGAGTAGCCTTCCCCAAGGTGCCCCGTTTGGTATGAAGGGCAATTACCTCCTCGCTACCCTGAAACCATGCACCATCTTACTCAAGCGTGGAATTGTTTCCTACCAAATTGAACTCTTGTCATCTGCTTCTTTCCATTGCTCCTGATGAAAGTTTTGTGTCCTAGCTCAAGAGGTGTTTCAACATCTCATTCCGTGAGCTGGTCTTGAGTTGCTCGAACTTCGAGAAGATCAATTTCTATAGAGTTTCTTTCTGTCTGGCTGGTGGCTCGATTTGGCGTCGACGTGATCGACCAAAGAACCGTTGGCAACTCATCAAACCAGCGCCTTTTGCTCTTGTGCAGCTTGTCAAAAGTCTTTGTCCTCAGGCCTCGCAACACTTTAGAATTTGCCCTCTCCACTTGGCCGTTGCTCCGTGGGTGTGCCACGGAAGCAAAACAGACCTTGCTGCCGAGGTCTTGAATGTATTGCATGAAGGTGTGGCTTGTGAACTATGTGCCGTTGTCGGTGATGACTCTGTTCGGCACACCAAAACGGCAGACTAGTCCCTTGAAGATCTTGATGGCTGGCTGTGCTGTCACCTTCCTCACGGGTTCCACCTCTGGCCACTTTGTGAACTTGTCGATTGCAACGTACAAGTACTCAAAGCCCCCAACAGCACGGGGGAAGGGCCCCAGTATGTCGAGCCCCCAGACCGAGAATGGCCAGGAGAGAGGGATCATTTGAAGGGCTTGAGTTGGTTGATGAAACTTCTTTGAATGGAACTGACAGACTTCACACTTGGTTACTAGTGTCGTTGCATCCTAAAGTGCGGTGGGCCAGAAGAAACCCTGCCGGAATGCCTTGCCGGCAAGGGCCCTTGACCCTATGTGGGAGCCACATATGCCTCCATGTATCTCTACCAACAGCTCCAGTCCTTCCTCTTGGGGGATGCACTTCAATTTCACACCATTCGGCCTTCTTCTGTACAGGACGTCATCGACAAACTTGGTACAGGGCAGACTGACGGGCTACTCTTTCTACTTCTTCCTGCTCCTCAGGAAGTTCCCCTGTCTGGAGGAAATGGACGGTATGCTGTGCCCATGCTGGAGCCTGGGGCTCGATGGCAAGGACCAAAGGCATCTCTTCCACCATGGGGGCAGCCGTCTCTATGGCCAGGGCTGGGTGCCCTGCCGGAGTCAGCCGTCCTTTGGCGGGCTCAGGATCCGTGGCAACACCCTTGCCGAAAGCCCCGGGGGGTTCGACAGGAAAGTACTTGCCGGGGCCTGACTTGCTCTGCTTGTTCTGCTCTGTCGATGGATCCATGGATGGTTGAGTTAACCGAAGCAAAAAGGTACCTGGTTCCACAGGTAGCTTGAATGCGGCGCGATTTGACAGGTAGTTAGCAATGTCGTTATCCGCTCGGGGAACGTGCTCCGCTTGTATACCGTCGAAGCGCTCCTCCAGTTTCCTCACCTCATCTACATAGGCCTCCATCAACCGACTCTGATAATCCTTGTTAACTTGTCTGACGACAAGCTGTGAATCACCCCTGACGATGAGCTTTTTCACCCCGAGGTCTGCCGCGATCCTGAGACCGGCAAGCAGCCCCTCGTACTCAGCAGTGTTGTGGACATCTCCCTGGGAAAGTGCATCTGGATTACATACTTGAGGTGCTCTGCGGTGGGTGCGACGAGCAGCACACCAACACCGGCGCCTTGCAGCGAGAAAGCTCCGTCAAAGTACATAATCCAGTCGCAAACTGTTTCCTTGCCGGGGAGGGTAGTCTCCTAGATCTCTTCATCAGGCGTTGAGGTCCATTCTGCAATGAACTCCGCCAAGACTCTGCTCTGGATCGTTGAGGTACTTTCAAATCTCAAACCAAAGCTTGACAACTCCAAGGCCCGCTCCACAATCCTTCCGGTCGCATCTGGGTTGTGCAGTATCAGTTGCAACGGGAGGCGGGTGACGACGGTGATCTCGTGGGCTTGGAAGAGTGACGTGGCTTCCTCAAGGCCATAAGCAGGCTGAAGAGCAATTTCTGCACACCGGAGTACCTCGACCTAGCCCCCTGCAAGAGGGAGCTGACAAAGTAAACCGGGTGCTGCATCATCTTCCTCTTCTGCACCACTTCATTTGACTGTGCGGGCACCGCCCCAATGGCGTCAGACTCTGCCGGGGGCCTTGCCTTGCCGGCACCAGGCCCTGCCGGGGGAGTCTATGGCTTGCCATCCGCCGGTCCTGCCGTCGCCACTGCCTCCTCGTCGACCTCCCTCTGTGCCACCAGTGCTGCGCTGACCACTTGATTAGTTGCCGCTAGATACAGCAGCAATGGCTCTTGTGGTTTAGGCGCAACCAGTATTGGCGCGGAGGAAAGGTATTTCTTCAGATCCTGCAACGCCGCCTCGGCTTCTGGGGTCCACTCCATTGGGCCTGCCTTCTTCAAGATTTTGAAAAAAGGAAGGGCGCGCTCGGCAGACTTGGAGATGAATCGGCTCATGGCGGCGAAGCAACCAGTGAGCCGACGCACATCCTTGATCCGCTTGGGCACCTCAATCTGCTCGATAGCCTTGATCTTGTCTGGGTTTGCCTCAATCCCGCGCTGTGACACAAAGAACCCAAGAAGCTTGCCGGCCGAATGCCGAAGACACACTTCTCAGGGTTCAGCTTTAGGTTGATCTTGCGCAGGTTGGCAAACGTCTCTTCCAGGTCTCGCACAAGAGTCGCCCCGTCCTTGGTTTTGACCACTATGTCATCCATGTATGCTTCCATAATTCTATGGAGCTGGGGTTCAAAACCAATTTGGACCGCTCTTGCAAACGTCGAGCCAGCACTCTTCAACCCGAAAGGCATCCGTAAAGAGCAATACATACCACATGGGGTGATGAATGTTGTCTTCTCTTCATCTTCTCTTGCCATGAAGATCTGGTGGTAGCCTGAGTAGGCGTCGAGGAAAGACAACAGATCACACCCGGCCGTGGAGTCAACAATCTGGTCGATGCGTGGCAATAGGAAGGGGTCCTTGGGACAAGCCTTATTGATATCTTTGTAATTAATACACAGCCTCCACTTCCCATTTGCCTTGCGCACCACCACCGGATTGGCCAACCACATCGGATGGAGCACTCCTCTCACCAAACCCGCCGCTTCCAACTTCCTGATCTCCTCTGTGATGAACTCCTGCCTTTCTAGAGCCTGCTTCCAGACCTTCTGCTTGACGGGCCGCGCATGAGGACAGACAGCTAGGTGGTGCTCAATCACCTCCCTGGGAACACCGGGGATGTCAGACGCTTGCCATGCAAACACGTCGACATTTGCCCGCAGGAAGGTGACGAGCGCGCCTTCCTATTTGCTGTCGAGGGTGCAGCTTATGGTGAAAGCCCCTCCCTTGCCATCATCCCTAATGGACACCTTCTTGGTCTGCGGTGGCTTAGCTCTGGACTTTTTGCTCTTGCCGCTGGAGCTCTCCGGCACGTCCTCGACGGTAGCACAACATTCTGAGGAGGTGCGCCTGTCGGAGTGGGTGCGAGAGGTCCTGCCGGGCTTCTTCTTCCCTCCCGGGGCTTCAGCGGCAGGAGCAAGTGCCTTGGCAGCAGCTGCTGCAACTGCTTCCCGGTAGAGTTGGCCGGCGCAAATCAGCACGTCCTTCTTATCGGAGGGGACGGAGATGATGGTCAACGGCCCGGGCATCTTCGGCATGTTGTAGGTGTAGTGTGACGCCGCCATGAACTTGGCTAGTGTCGGCGGCAGAGGATCCCGTTGTAGGGCAAGGGGATCTTGGCCACATCGAAGACGATCCTCTCCGTCCTATAGTTCAACTCTCCTCCAAACGTCACTGGCAGCATGACCTTCCTCTTCGGCTGGCTCCTCCCCGGATTGACCCCTTGAATAGTGTCTATTTCCTCGAGGTCTCCATCAGGAATTTGCAGCCTTTTGATCACGACGGGCGAGATCAAGTTCAGGCCGGCTCCACCGTCGACCAACATCTTGTTCACCTTGAGGTTGCGTATCGTTGGTGAGTCCAACAATGGCAAACACCCGACCGCGGTTGTGCGGTCAGGGTGGTCCTCGGCGTCAAAGATGAGGGGCGTGCTGGACCACTTCAGCGGCTTCTGAGCATCGAACGATGGCTCTGCTGCTGTAATCTCACGCACCCACTGCTTGAGCTGGCGGTGAGAAGTATGCAGCGAGGCGCCACCATCAATGCACATGGCCTCCGTAGCCTTCTGGAACTCTTGCTCGCCGGACCCGTTTTCCTCGTCACGATCATCATCTTCTTGTTTCTTGTCACGGCCCCGGGCAGGCCTCTCTTGCTGGTCGTCCTTGCCGTGGCGGCCTCCTTGGCCGCCATGCTTCCCGCGGGATCCCTCGGCACCATCCTGGCCCTTCTCCTTGTCCCGCCTCTCATACTCGGCCTTTTGCTTTTCAGCAAGAAGCTCGACTTGTCGGCAGTTCTGGAGGTCGTGGCCCTTGGTGCGGTGGATCTTGCAGTACTGCTTGTCGGAGCTTCCTGGCTTGTCGGCAGCTGCCAAGGCCCGGCAGGCGGCGCACCCGGCAATCTCGTTGCCGGGGTCGTCTGCCTTGGTCTTCTTGGCAGCGCCGGTGCTGTCGGATCCCTCGAGGAAAGCACGGTCTTGCCCTCGCATTTCTTGTTGCGATGCGGGCCCTTCTTCATCGGGGCGGCGGTGTCTTCATCAGTAGAGTCGGTTTCCGCGCTGGCGTCCTCGCCGGGGTACTTCCTTCCCTCTTCAGCCTGGCGCACCTGTCGGCTGGAACATAAAGTTCGACCACATCCTTAACCTTGTTCATCACCAGCTCTTCGCGCATCTTGCGGTTGCGCATGTTCTGATGGAACGCGCTGATCAGGGCAGCGGGATGAACATCGGGGATGTTGTACTGCACCCGGCTGAACCTCTGGATGTACTTGCGCAGGGTTTCTCCATCCTACTGGGGAATGATATGCAAATCACTCGCCTGGCCGTGAGCTTGGTGGCCTCCAGTGAAGGCACCAACGAACTCATGACACATGTCTTACCAAGAGGAAATGGAATCCGCCGGCAAGTGCATCAACCAAGACATGACATTGGGCTTCAGTGCCAACGGGAAGCAATTGGCAAGCACCTTGTCGTCGCGAGCTCCGGCAGCCTGCATCGCGATGGTGTAGATGCTGAGGAACTCGGACGGATGGGTCTTGCCAGTGTACTTCTCGCTGACGTCGGGCTTGAATGTGCGGTGGGACGGCCACTGGAACTGCCGCAGCTCACGGGTAAAGGCTGGGCAACCCACCTCATAAGGTAGGCCACCGGAGCCCCCCCCCAGTGTTGGGTGGTCCATAGCGGGTCCCGCCCACTTGTCCGACTAGTGGCGTGTATCGCGCCGACGCTCGATAGTGGTTCGAGCATCTTCGTGAGCTCGTTCTTGAAGAACTTGGCATTGGTCGCGGTGGGTCTGCGGGTCGGACGACGCTATGGAAATATTATCACAAGCGTCATCGCGACGGACCGACACCCGCGGTGGCTGGTGTGGAGGAGGAGAGTGCATCGTGGCCGCCGCACCTCCGGCCCCTCCACCGCTGGCATGCGGTGGTTCGATGGAGCGCCGGCCCAAGGCCCCGCCGGTCGCGAGTCGTTTTTATTGGCGACGGCGACAAGGCTCCAGATGGTGGCTCTCCACTCGTCGAGCTTCTCCGCAGCATGAGGGAAGTTGAGGAGCAGCTGCGCGCGCGCCAAAGCTTCTATTGGCGTGGGCAGTGGTGACAGCTGCGTGGACCGTGGTGCGCTTCGACTTCTAACTACGTTAGAAGGAGCTCTACCATGGCCCAGCGGCTGCGTGTCGTTTTCGACAGCACTTTGGCGAGCATGCTGGACTCCTTCGTCCCGAGGATGATGCACAGGGCTCTCCCCACGGCGATGCCCAGGGTCTCCAGCGTGGTGGCGCTACTCGGCGCGCGCACCCTGGGAAGAGCACGTTGTGGGCGCCGGCGTGGGCGTCTTGGAGGTCGCTGCACCACCCGTGGGTGTCACAACAACACTCCTGGAGGGCCCCGCGCCACCTGCGGGGGGGCAGCTCCGTCTTTGGATTTGGTGGCGTGCGGCCCATCGCCTGGCGCACGAACGGCGCCACTCGCCAGGCTCTGACTGCCAGGGCGATGCTGGTGCTTGCGGACCGCGGCCCTGGTCCTGTCCATGACCGGGCCGCTGCTCACTCGTAATGGCCGATCGCTGTGGTCGTCTTCTTCTTGGGAGCCATGGCGATGAAGAACCGCTAGGCTAACTACTAGACCAGATTCTCGCAATTGCGCCCCCTACCTGGCGCGCCAAAAATGTCGGTGTGGAACGACACCTATGGGATCACAAGAATTCCTACTACGGTTCCCGGGGCGCGGGGTTGTGAGAAGAGCAGGGATAACAGTAGCACAATGTCCGTTTACCGAGGTTCGGGCCGCGAGGATGCGTAATACCCTAGTCCTGCTTTGGTGGCTGTATTTCAGAGAGTTCTTAAGCTCTCGAACTAGCTATGGTGGATGCGTGATTTCAAAGAGCCGAATCCCTCTCTAGTATGCCATGGGCTCCTTTTATAGTCGAAAGGGGCTGCCACAGTGGCACACAGGAGGTGGAAAGGCCTACAGTGCAGCGAGCTTATCGGTCGTCTTACAGGACAAGACGCATTTAATGCATCGCTTAGGTGTCCCCTTGCTTTATTATGGACGGGAATGATGCCCGTCCCGTCCGTTGCCGCTCCTCCTTGCTTCGACACGCGCCTTGGCCAGCGATGCATGCGGCGCCGTGTAGGCAGGCAGGTAGCTGAGGTGGCGCGGTGGTAGGGTCTTCACGAAGATCTGCATGCCGCCACACAGGCGCTCGCGGAGTTGGCCTAGAAGCTGCATGTTGCCATGCAGGTGCCTGCCCAGCTGGTTGGGCCGGCAGCTGTATGCGAACGGCGGTGGAGACTTGGCTGGTGCGGGCCTGGAAGTGGCCCTGCTGGCGTCCTTGGTGAGGGCCTTGCTGGGTGGCCCGGCAAGGGCCTTGCCGTGGCGCATTGTCGTCCCCGGCAAGGATCTTGCCGGGGGTCTTGTGGGTTTCCTCAGCAACGGTCCCACCGAGGGTCGCCATCTTCTGGTCCTCCTCTGATCTCATATATCTATGGTCTTGACAAAGATCTGCATGCCACCACAAAGGTGCATCCCAAGCCCTGGTCCAACTGTTGTCGGTTGGTTTGGAAACTGTGGGCTCGAGGGCGGCTCGCTCTATTGGTGTTTGGGCGTGCTGCCCAGGTAAGGGTCTTGCCAGGGCTGCTGAGGCTGGCCCCGGCAAGGGTCTTGCTGGGGGAACCTGCTCCGCCCCTCTGCTTCTTTGTGTTCTTGGCCTTGGCGTTGTCTTGGGCATCTTGTGCTTCGGCTTCTCTCCGGTTCCTTCCCCTACTCTGCTTGGTGCGACCATGGGCGCGGCTCCGACTGTCCGTGCACAGGTAAAGGGGTACAAAGGTGCGCCCCTACTTTTGTACACCGACACCGCCCTATTGACTTGCCGATGTCACACCGACGTCATGCTGACGCAGTAACTATTTATGAAATTTAAATAGATCGAAATGATTTATTTATATTCAGAAATTTGCTTAAACTTCTAAAAATCATAGAAATTCAACCGTAGCCCCAAATGAAAAGCTTTATATATGAAAATGATCAAAAAAATCCACTCTATCCATTGGTACTTATTTCATGCATGACAAAGCAACATAACCTCGCTGTACATAACAAAACATGTTAATGCACTTTGGAAATTCATAGTTTGAATGTGAATTTGAGCCTTTGGTTCAAAGCAACCCAAACCCTTCTGTTGCTAGTTGCATTAGCTCAATCAATAGCATATTGCCATTTCATTATCATGCATCATATTATTGCATTGCGTTGAATGTGTTCTTTCTTGTTTGCTGGTGTTTGTCCCCTCTCGGTAGATGTTGTTCCGACGATGTGATCGATAACACTGATGAAGTCACAATGCTATCTTCAGAAGTGCCAAGCAAGCAAAACCCCCTTGTTCATTCCGATACAATCCCACTCTCTCGCTCCTGCTCTCTTTTACTGCATTAGGACAACAATGATTCAACTGTTACATGATGCGGTAGTTGAACCCCTTTCCTCTACATGACCTGTCATTGCCACAGTAAATAGATAAAACCCGCTAGCATGAGTAGGAGTTGTTTGAGCCCTGATGTGCCTACTCGTTCATGCTTGCTTGGCATGCCTGCTACTGTTAGAGTTGAGTCAGGTCCAATTCATCGGGGATGCATTGGAATGGTGACGAACATGTCCTACTGTGTGTGAGCTAAGTGTGTGAACACAATTTGGTAAAGGTGATGAGAGGCCATGTAGGAGTACATGGTGGGTTGTTTCGTTGGAACCATCCTTAGGAACTGAGATCTGTGTATGTGATTTAAGATCAGCTACTACCACGCGTTGGGCCCGAAACCAATGGACCCTCTCGACTTATTAACTGCCCCTGTCCTCTGTCTAGGAGTTGCAAGTAATTTCTGGTGTTTGTAGTATGCTGGAGGCCGTGCGCAGCGCTGACCCGAGGGGTGGGCAGTGATGCGGTAGGCACGTGGCACGGTGTACCGGGACGCCCGTTTGTGCCTCAGGAACCCTACACACATCGTTCGGGGCCATAGTGGAAACCTCAGCCGGACTCCCTGCGGATGGAACCTAAATAGGCGATAAACCTGGACTAGGGACTTGTGTGGTTAGTCAGGTCATGGCCGACACCCTCGCCATGCTTCCGCTTGAAGGTTATCGAGATAGATGACATGTACATGGCGGTAAGTGGCGAGAGCGTGTGTGAAGAAGTACACCCCTGCAGGGTTAACATCATCTATTCGTATTGCTGCGTCCGCACTAAAGGACCACTTGTTTGCCTATACAGTTCATAGACAAGTGAAAGTGGATATTCTAAAATGCGCAAGATAAGCGTGAGTGCTATGGATGGCGTTCTGTAGGGAGACGGGAGCGGATCCATAGTGGTGTATTGATTGGTGAATATGTGGACTCGTGTGCGCCACCTCAAAAGAGTTACTTGCAGTCGTAGTTCAGGGTAGCCACAGTCAAAGCTGGCTTGCTGCAGTTAAGCTCCACCACCCCTTTGTTGATACTGTTGCATATGTTCTGATATAAGTCTTACTGGGTACATTTGTACTCGCGTTTGCTTAATTTATGTTTTTGCAGAGAGACTTCAGTCTCACTAGTAGTTCCGCGTGGACTTTGACGTTTAGCTTGTTACCTCAACTACTATCTTGTGCCCTCGGCAGGGTCTTGTAGATAGTCAGGCTACTCAGCCTTTTTCATTTGTAGTTGTCTGTACTTAGACAAGTTAGGCTTCCGCATGTGCTTATTGCTTGTATGACTTGAATGCTTGGTCATTAGACCGATGTTTGTAATATCTGGCTCCTCGGAGCCTAATGAATAAATACTTTGAGTTGTAGAGTTTTGTTGTGGTCATGTTGTATTTGCACATATCGAGCATATTGTGTGTATGTTATTGAAATGCTTGGTATGTGTGGGATCCGACAACCTAGTTGTTTATTCTTGGTAGCCTCTCTTACCAAGAAATGTCTCCTAGTGCTTCCACTGAACCATGGTAGCTTGCTACTGCTCCGGAACACTTAGGTTGGCTGGCATGTGTCCTTCTTCGTTCCTGTGTTTGTCCCTTCGGGGAAATGTCAGGCGTTGTTCCTTTATGTCCTTATAGCTTGCTACGACTTGGGTTCGTACATTGCTGACCAACACGTTCGTTGTTGGGTCATGTATGCCTGTCCCTGTAAGTTATTGCCACTTTGGATGCACGACTAGTCATGTCAGCTCGGGTTCTCTATATACGTGAGCCAAAAGGCGCAAATGGTCCCGGGCCAGGTAAGGTGGCAGCCGTGGGAATACAGTCCATGAGGCCGCAAAGTGATATGATGTGTTACATGCTAGATCGGTGTGACTTAGGATCGGGGTCCTGACAGCTTTGGTATCAGAGCCTGACTGCGTGTAAGATTACCAAGCCAAACTGGTCGAAGTAGAGTCTAGAAATGCTTTAGTTATATAAGCGAATTGATTGGGTAAGGGAATGTAAGGCTCTTTTTACTCCTTTATCTCATGCCATTCTGATCTGAGTCACCCTTTTCTTTCCTACGGGGTTAAGGAACTAGGCTTTCTATTCTTTCTACCAGGATCACGTGTTACTAATCCATAGACTTATAGGATTGATGGATTCAAGTCTCAGTTCAGTTTCTACTACTTCTGTATGTTGATAGCTGACCTCTGAACCTTGGTATTGTGATGTTGAGTGGTCATGCCACTATTTTGCAGGATGTCTCAAACCTTTTTGAGAATTTACAGCCGTTATGCTATCCGAGTCATCCCAGGTTTCGAAATAGTCTGATGCATTTGCAACTCCCTTATTTCTGTTCCCAATGTTTCTTTGGCTAGTTTAACCACACTAATCGGTGAGTTGAGGTACTCTGTTGCCTCGACATATATGTTGGAGCTATTATTATGACCCTAGGTTTATTAGACGATCGCCTAGTAATCTAGCCATGTCTTGTGTTCCCAGTGTAATGATTCTGGTCATCGTTCTCGAAAGCTTCCCGTGATGGTATTTAATTAGTAGGCATTCTATTTCTGGGTTCTTGAACCCGAGATTCACCCTACTCATTCATGTTGATAGTGTTTGCTAGTTGCTTTAGGTTATTAGTAACCTTTGCGATAGTCCTCGAGGTCCGTGGTATATCCATCCTCCAAATACCATGAACTGCTTATGGTAGAAGTTCTTCTTGAACCGAAAGATCATAACAAGAGTGCTCCTGATGAGTTCTCCATTACGGTCGAGACTCTGCTAGTTCTACCTTTCTGCATGGGTTATCCGGAAGAAATATGTTGAACTCGTTCGACATGCTAATCTATGCATCCACAACTCAGAAAATCATATGTTCCTTTGAGTTGTCCCTCTTTAGTTGTTTTTTCAACCTTCGTCTATCAATTGATAGTCAAGAGTATGTGTGCATTCGTTTTCATTGATGCCTATTATTCTTGTGGTTCGTCAAGCCATTCTATTTTGGAATGACTAGGAGAAACAAACTCCAGCACCTCATCCATTTCTTGGGTTGGGTCAAAGAAATTGTATTCCGCAGATCAAAATGCCAATCCATCTTTTGCTCTGTTCTACCCTGGAGTATTACCGTCTTATGTCAAGAATGCCATGGGAATAGCACACCATCTTATGAATTCTTGGTACAGTGATACTTCTCGCCATCATATTATTCATTCCTCGGTCTCCGTGTTATTGTAACCGGAATACCGACAAGTGAATTGTTAGGTGGGAAATCAATACTCCTAGCAACTCCGTTGCTTGGTAGTTAATGGACAATACTCTCATTCTTAGCGTGCTGGTTACTAAATCATCATTCTAGGATTGATCGTGCTACCTAGTCCTTACTTTTGGTGCACTCTTCGATTGATGAGTTAGGATTGTATTAATCCCTTGCTCTTATGATCTTATCATCTTGCCTTGAAAAGCAAGATTGCTCTCGAGCTTAGTAACATATCGGTGGTTCGTGATTTTCCAAATATCTTCTCGGAAGTATCACCAGGTTGTCCCCTGACTGTTATGTTGAGCTCGTGATCAAGTTGGTTTCTTGAAACCACCCCTTCTCCAAGAATCTGTGTTGGATACCCTGAACTAGTTGGTTAAGCTGAACAACAACTTGGGGAGTTGGAAGATAAAAGCTTGTCTGACTTAGTCCTTCCAAGGGATAATTTTTGTGTGTGTGTGTTGAAGAAAGATGATACCTTCATCGATTGGTCCTCGTGATCAATTGTTGGACATATTATCTTACCCAAATCTTTGATTCGCCTATTGGCTATCCTCAAATCAAATCAGTACCAACGATGTTCGTAATGTTGTCTTACTCTTGGTTGATCCCTCGAGCATACACCATTATATCTTTTGGGTCTGACCAATGCTATCACCGTGCTCACTTAATTCTGGAATTCCATCTATACGGAAGCTTGGATGTATTGTTGTTGAGCCATTGACAACATTTTCATCTTGTCCATGATTCATGTTGAACTTCTAAGCTAGCGTTGGAAACTTGTGCAAGCATTTTCTTCGTGTCTCGTTCATGAAGCATATGTTTGGATGAAAGTAGTGACTTCCTCTAAGTTCATGTGCATTTGATGCAAGTTGCCGCCGTGAATTCGGGAAAGCTTGTTTTTGCTTCCTCTGGAATCGTCCCAAGTTAGTCACGCATGTGCGAAGTAGTCTATGGTTTGATATGTTGGCCGCCTCCATTCTAATTGTGTTTCCTAGCACACCAAGCCACTGATTGACTTGTTCAAGGAGAAGAAGTTCCTTCTTAAGAGCTAGACTTATGTAAGGACTTCGATATCCTCGATGATGGTTCCCCACCTGAACTCTGTAGTGTTTCATTATAATACTACTATGTGGTCATGCTTGTCTTGGAAAGCGTGTTCACATGTATGTAGCAAAACTAGCTCATGTTTTGGAGCTTGCTATCCTAGTTTATTCCCCGAGAATCTCGCAACGCCATCTCGTCGATTTGTGTTGCAAATTTTCATTTTTCTTTCTAGATTTGAAGAGTCTGGAATATCCTGACACCAACCAGATCGGAATCTCAGGCAGATATGATGGTTGGAACATCTTCCAAGAGCTATAATATGGGTCCCTGTGTAACCCGGTAAAGCAGATGTTGTGGCCGACACACCCAGCCGGAAGACCTATTATTGTAGTATCTTGATTGAGGAAGTTGAACACCTCCCCATAAGGATTTAGTAGGATTTACATCATTAGTTGTTCCTTATGACTTCTTGTGCTTGCGAAGTCTGACCTTTTAATTGATGTTCTAGATACCAAACCATATCTATAAATGGGTTGCGCTAGCACATCAAGGAGAGCATTAGAAGCGGAGTGCTAAATGTCTCTCGATCGATCTTCCAGATTTTGTTTCCTTGACGTCGTCAAGGTAAAATCTGAGAAAGTGTTGTTTTCCTTAGCATCTGCTTCGTCCATCAATATTCATCATGGTAGTATGTTGTGTTGCTAGGATCCTTGGCATGGATGTTGGTAAAACCATGATGGATATGGAAATTCTCAAGTTCTTGAGAGCACGCGCAGCATTAGGTTTTATCGTCCGCATTAATTGGGATTTGCTCTCAGTTTCCTCGATTATGCAATAGCCATTCAAACAGTCGAATCGCTCTCGACTGTTGAGCTCTCCCCTAGTTACTAGAATCATTCCTAGCATTTGCATTTTGTTCCCAGCTTGCACCCGCCTTTGTGCCATTTTACTATGGTCTGCCTTCTCAGTAATTGCTGTCCAGGATCATCTTCAAAAGTGGTCCTACCATGGGTCCCATCTATTTCCGATGATAAGCAAAAATCATCCTTTACGTTCTCTTCAACAAGGTAGTCCACATCATCCATTCTAGCCCGAGTATGCCATTCTTTCGAACTCCTTCAAACAATCGATTGTGATTGACTTAGGCTGGTATAGAGAGTTTCGATGATCTAAATATCAAAAGCAATTCTTTTTGCCACTTAAGGGAATAGTTCTACGAGTCACCTTCCCCAAGGTGCCCTATTTGGTATGAAGGGAAATTACCTCATCGATCCCTGAAACCATGCACCATCTTACTCAAGCATGGAATTGTTGCCTACCAAATTGAACTCTTGTCATCTGCTTCTTTCCATTGCTCCTGATGTAAGTTTTGTGTCCTAGCTAAAGAGGTGTTTCAGCAACTCATTCTGTGAGCTGGTCATGAGTTGCTCTTACTTCGATAAGATTAATTCTTGTAGAGTTTCTTTCTGTCGTGATCGTGTTGGACAAAGATCTCGGAAGCAAAGACGTCAAGATCAATATGATGCAATGAATCAACATATTCAAGAAGGGCAGTTGGATCGAGAAGATTCTGGTAATTTTGTGACCTCTTTCCCTCTTACCTCACATCTAGAATCTCGAGACGAGATTCTTGTTTAGTGGGGGTCAGTTGTCACAGCCCTAGCTCAGGCCCTATTGTCTTTGCTTGATCATCATGTCATCATGTTTTAAATTCAAATGAATTTGAATTGGGGATGTTCAAACCCTAGCACTAAATCAATACAAATAGGGTTGAATGAAATCTTTTTCAATAAACCCAAAATGTCGCTAAGAAAAGTTCATGATTTCTTGTTAAGGTGCAAACCTCTGCCAAAAATGATGAATATATTTTTAGGTCATTTCTGGATTTTTGAATTAACTCATATTGTATTTGAATTGGGGCATTTAAATCCTATAAATATTTTAAATGATCTAATAATTCTTAAACTAGTTGAGGGTTGTTGGGAATAATTTCAACAGTGCCCACAAATATTTTCAAGAGTTTTAAAAATGGTTTAGTTTTTAAACTAAATCAAAACAAAGGAAAATAAATAGAAAACTGGAACAGAATTGGAAAAGAGAGAGAGGACTCACCTGGGCCACTTAACTGGCCTGGCACGGTGCCGGCCCAGCCCACTGGCGCCTGCCAGTCACCACTAACCTCGCGCCAGAAGGACGCAGTGCGCGTGGCCGCCGCTCGCGTGCACACGCCTCGCTAGCTCCTGCTTAGCGCCGAGGGTCTGGACGCCTCCACGAGTGCCACGTCGACCCTCTCTCACTCTACCTCACTCTCACCCCCTTCCCTGGATCTCTCTCTCTCTCGCGCGCGCGTGCGCGCACTCCCGAGCGCTGCCACCGCCACCGACGCCGTTCACCGCGGCTAGAGCCATTGACCCGCCTCTTGGTCGTGTCCAGAAGAACCGCCCCGTCGCCCTACATCTCCTCGTCGAGCCGCGCGACGCGGAACGCCCTGACGAATCGTCCCCGAGCTCTTCTTCCTTCTCTGATCACCGAGATCAACCTCGCCGCCCTGCTCAGCTCTGACCTTCCTCGAGCCCGCTTCGACTGCCGTCGCAACCGGCGTGAGCTTCTACGTCGTCTCCCCCTCTTCTTTGCATCGTTTGCACCCTCTAACCGCCTCCTCCACCGGAGCCGAGATGCTCCGCCGCAAGAGCTTGTCGTCGGCGTTGCTCCGGTGACCATTTGGTCGCGCCAACGTGCCAAACACGCCGCTGCACCACGTAGTGCCTCGCCCGTGCTTTAGTTCGCGTGTTTGCTCACTGCAGCTGCGCCCCCGTACACAGCCGAACTCCAGCGGCCGTAAGCGTGGTCTCCGCAACCGTTTCTAGCCACGCAACCTCCGGCCAAGGCCACCGTTGGACGCGCCACACCGCCAGCTTCCCGTAGAGCCCAGCCACACATCCATCCATTGCCGGAGTTGGCCGGAAGGGCGACTTCGCCGCGTCTGTGTGCGCGCCGGCGATTAGCCGCCGGTGACAGCCACTGTTATGGGTTAATCAGCCCGCTAATTAACCCCTGGCTCACTGACACATGGGCCCCACGTCCTAATTAACCCCAGCTTTATCTCTGCTTAGATTAGTTATAACCCAACGGGACCCACGTGTCAGTTTTGACTTTGCTGACATGGCCGTTGACCCGACCCCACCTGTCTGTGACTCTAGGCAGCACTTGGTCACTGACCAATGGGCCACACTGGTCAGGGTTGACCTGGACCTCCCTGTTGACTTGCCGACATCACACCGACATCATGCTGATTGGATTAGAGAGCTCAAGATCTGGAGGAAAGAGTGTGAAGATGAATGGATTCTAGTTAGTCCAACTAAGCGTTGATCACCCCTAGGTCTATTGGCCATGCATAAACCTCCTAATAGATCTTCTCTCAAGTCGGCAGGCTCTGCTAAAAAGAAACTTTATTTTGCCACGTTTGTGCAATACTCTGCTTGCAAAGGATATAGATTTCCCGCTACGCAAAATTGTATTGATACGATTACTGATGTGGTTATGATTTCTCTGCTCATGAACGTGTCGACATCCGGCAGTCTCCCCCCTGGACTTGAATTGGACGGTGGCTCGACCACCTATTGTATTTGGAATGGTTACTCCATTGCTGAAGTTGGGACGGCTAGCGACGCTAGCGTCGGCGTGTGATCTGGAATCTGTGGAACAGATGCCTGTGCATGTTGGAGATCTCTCGGCGCGGATCGCGGAGGCGGGATTGTCTCCAATTCGAAATGATCGGTTATATTCTGGCCCATTGCATTTGGAGATCCAACCGACTTCCAGCCCACAGACACAGCATAGCCCAATTGCTAGTAGGCCCTCTAGCTCTTCTAGCCCTAGCCCAATGGCCAGTATCCAGGATATCCCCTCCTCGCAAGAAGTTGCTCATCAATTTGAAGCCATGGTCGATGACATGGTGGACCGAGTTGTTACTTGCACTGTTTGCTCACAGAGGGGCCATCTGTCATCTACATGTGGAATGCGAGTGGTCTGCTCGGCTTGCTCTCGACCAGGTCACTCCAGGCAGGACTGTAATGATTTCGTGCGCTCCAATGGATTGGTTTGGAACCTAATTTCTGTGCAACAAAATACGATTTTCTCAGAATCCTCTACCTGTCATGGGAAGGTAGACGGAGTTATTGGGATAGACCGTCCAGTCCCATCATCGCCGCCCTCATTGCTGCACAATCCCTCTTCTCGGTCCAAAGAAAACCTCAGGCAAGCTTTTCCATCTTCCATGGCTAACTACAAGCTCGATCCTCAGTGCTTCGTGCCAGCTGGCCACCACATAATCGACAGAGGCAACCGTCGTCTTCCTTGCACCTTCTTCATGCCTGCAGCACACCCACCCCGCCGCGATGAGGATTTCATGGTTGTTGAGGTGATGCCCGCCCCGGAGGGGCTACTCGGGCCGGTTCAGTTTCTGCAGGATAGAGGTATTTTGGTTCGTTCTGCTCAGCTGTGGTTTCATGGGGTTGGGTCGTTCCAAGTTAGAGATCTGACAGTCAGATACACTCTGGTTCAGCATGCTCCTTTTCCTCTTGGCAACGACCGATTTGTTAGATTTATGAAGCATGATGAGGGGGGAAATTTCGAAGGGACTCATGGTTTTCGCAAGGGCTGGTTAATGTTCATCTCACAAGCAGCAGGTACTTTTGGGAAGTTTATCTCCTGGGACAGTGAAGATCCTTACCTTGTCAGAACACTAGTTGAAGCTAGTTTTCCAGACACGCCTCTAGTTCCACGTGATGTGGTTTTTGGTGACTATGCTGAGTGGGTGGTGCACGGGTTTCTTGGACTGCTGCCTGCAATGTTTTGGGAGCAGAATTTGTTGATCAAATGCCGAACGATGAGGATCCAATACCTTTGGATGGGAATCCTCATATGTTGCTTAGCAATCTGGTACCAGATAATCTGCCTTTTGTTCTACCTCCTTACCCAATGCTGGGATGGAATGATGCCCCTGTTGTTGCTCCTCCTCCGCCTGAGAATGTTGTGGCTGCAGGTTGGGGCAATGCTCTGTGGGGTGATGATGCAGAGATTGAGCAGCCTCCACAACCTGCAGCTCCAAAGCAAAACCAGGTTTCTATTGTGATTGATCAGCCAGAAGGTTCAGCTTCAGTGGAACAACAAGTTTAGGGTGAAAATTTACAGCAGCAAGATGATCAGCAACTGTAGCCAGATCAGTAACTACAGCCTCTACAGCAACCTGTTTTATTGGAGAACCCTCTGGCAATTGTGCCTTATCAACCCCCTGTAGTCCAGCATCATGAGATCTTCATTGGCATGGCACGTATTGTGGCAGGGCCACCTCTTCCTCCAGAGATGATTTGGAAGAGATCTTTTCAGAACCTGATGTTTGATTTTACTTTCAAGGAGGTGCCAAGGTCAATATTCTTCAAGCCAATGGGCACAATCACCTAGTCCAAGCGATCCTGGTCTATTACTTTTGATGAGTCAAAGAAGATGTCTCTGTTGGTAGCAACTTTGCCTAGTTTTGCTCCTACAAGGAAGTCTGTGATGGTCAAGCGCCCAGTGGCCAGAGTTCTGTTTGAAGAATTGCCTATTGATTCTGCTCCTGCCTCTGAAGATGTCCTGCCTGCTGATTCTGGTGATATATCACAGTCCTCACCTGTGGTTTTTTCTGAGGAGAAACAAGCCAAGGAGAAGAAAAAGAGAGGAAGGAGAAAGGTACCTGCACCCGTTGTGGACACGTCACTGAGACGTTGCACCAGAAGCGCAGCAAGACTAGATGGCTTCAAACATGTGGTTTTTGAGCAGCACTCTCTTCAGCCCACGAAGAAACGTCCTCGCTCCAAGCCCATGGATGACAAGTCCTAGCCCAATTCTGAAGGAGCTCATAGCCAAGACAAGCAAGCATATGCTCCTCCACACACTCCAATCCATGTCTTGCAGGCGGTGGGAGCAGAACTGGAGATCGATCCCTCCCTCCTATCGACGGACAAGCTTATGACTGATCCAAAGGAGGAATCTTCTTCATCCTCTGCTTAAATGGTTGTGTTAGCTACTTTGTTTAGGTTTGACGAGCCTGTTAAATCTGCTACTTTTATTGTCGTTATGGGTCTTGTTTCGAATGATGCAGACTGCGTTATTGAAGTTTGTAATATTTTGGGATGTATGGCATTGTATGTCATGCTACTTTTGGTTAACTCTTATTCGTTTGTTAATTAATCGTGTGACAACGCATAGCTGGAAAATCCTTTGTTGGAATGTCAAGGGTTTGAATTCTGATGCTCGACAGCGCTCTGTCAGAGAAAAAGTGATTGGAAGTCAATGTGCTATGGTTTGTCTGCAAGAAACAAAACTTCCTATATGCACCCGTGCGATTGTTAAAAACATATGTCCTTCTGGTTTTGCCAATTTATTGAATAACCCTTGAGAGGTGCTTCTGGTGGTATTTTAACAGTTAGGCATTCAGACATGTTTCCGGGTACTTTGCTGGAAGTAAAACCTTTTGCTGTTGTCATTCACTTCACCTCAGTACATAATAATGAACAATGGTTTCTGGTGAATATTGATGGACGTTGTTAGGGGGAAATGAGAGATGAATTTGTTAACTGGCTACATAATTTGGAGATTGAGCCAGAATAGAAATTGATTTTCATGGGGGATTTCAACTTTTTAGATCCCTTGATAATAGGAATCTACCTGGTGGAGACGTGAATGACATTTTCATTTTCAATGAAATCATAGGTCACTTGAGTCTATTGGAACTTCCATTAAAGGGGAGAAGATTTACCTGGTCAAACATGCAAGACATGCCACTTCTTTAACAACTTGACTGGGTTTTCACTTCTGCTAGTTGGATCAGCCGTTACCCTATGACACAAGTTACTCCTATTGCAAAAATTGTATCTGATCATGTACCTTGCTTAATTTCTGTAAGCACTTCCATACCAAAGGCTCATATCTTTAGGATTGAAAACTATTGCATACACCAGTAGGGTTTCATGGATTGTGTGCAAGAGGTATGGGCTAGAACCTCCACATGTCCCATATTACAATAATCATTGTGGATAAATTAAAGGCCTTGCGGTTTGCTTTAAAGAAATGACAGAAAGGTTTGTCCCACATCAAGAGGCTGATTGAAAAGTGCAACCGGGTGATTCTTTGGTTGGATAATTTTAGGACATGAGACCTCTCTCCAGGCCTGGGGCCAACTTCAGGAAAATTGCAAAACTGCACCATGAGCATCTTTTACATCTGCAGTATTTATATTGGAGGAAAAGATGTACCATTAGGTATATCAATGTGGGAGAGGAAAATTCTAAGTTTTTCCAAGCTATGGCCACTGAGAGATATAGAAAGAATTCTATTGCAAGTCTACTGCTGTCTGATGGCTCTATTACATCAGATCATGAGGAAATGGCCATGGAATTCTTAAATTCCTTTAAAGGAAGAATGGGTACTGTTTTTCCAATAAAATCGGAGGGGGATATCCTATCTTTAATCCCAAGGGTGCAGGGGTTAGAAGTGCTAACAAAAGCCTTTGAGGTCAAGGAAATTGAAAAGGTGATTAAGGAGCTGCCGATTGATAAGGCTCCTGGGCCTAATGGCTTCAATGGCCTCTTCTTAAAGAAATGTTGGCACATCATATCTGGTGATTTTATTAGGCTGGTACATGAATTTCATGCTGGAAATGCTCATTTGGAAAATCTCAAATGTGCCTCCATTACATTGGTCCCAAAAAAGCAGACTCCTGAGACTGTTGGAGATTTTAGGACAATTTATCTTACAACTGTTTGTCTTTAATTCCTCACCAAACTAGCTGCAAATAGATTTCAGGAGGAGATCACCAAGTGTGTGCATAAGAACCAATATGGTTTCATCAAATCAAGAACAATTCAGGATTGTCTTGCTTGGAAGTTTGAGTATAAACATCAGTGCAATCAGTCTAAAAAGCCCATCCTTCTGCTTAAGCTAGATTTTGAAAAGGCTTTTGATTCTATTCAGCATGAGGCAATTTTAAAGATTCTTTTGGCAAAGGGTTTTGACAATAGATGGATTACATGGATTCAAAAGTTGTTTTCATCCGAAACTTCTTCAGTATTATTAAATGGTGTACCTGGCAACCATTTTAAATGCAAGTGTGGTGTTATGCAAGGAGACCCTATTTCTCCTTTGCTGTTTTTATTGCTGCAGTTCTTTTGTAAACGATGATTAATGATATGTTGCAACAGGGTTTGTTAAGTTTGGCATTGCTAACTCATGACCCTGACATTCCAGTGGTGCAGTATGCTGATGCTACATTGCTCTTCTTAAATGTTGAAAGCTCTCAATTGGAGACCCTTAAAATAGTGCTAAGCTCTTTCTCAATGGCAACTGGTCCTCAGATGAATTATCACAAATCATCCATGTATCCTATCAATGTGAATGCTACAGATGCTACTAGTTTAGCTGCCCATTTTGGTTGTCAATTAGGCTCAATGCCATTTACATATTTGGGTTTGCCAGTGGGAACTACCATACCTAAACCCTTCTGTTGCTAGTTGCATTAGCTCAATCAACAGCATATTGCCATGTCATTATCATGCATCATATTGTTGCATTGCATTGAATGTGTTCTTTCTTGTTTGTCAGTCTTTGTCCCCTCTTGGTAGATGTTGTTCCGACGATGTGATCGATAACACTGATGAAGACACAATGCTATCTTCAGAAGTGCCAGGCAAGCAAAACCCCCTTGTTCATTCCGATACAATCGCAATCTCTCGCTCCTACTCTCTTTTACTGCATGAGGATAACAACGATTCAACTGTTACATGTTGCGGTAGCAGAATCCCTTTCCTCTTCATGACCTATCATTGCCACAGTAAATAGATGAAACCCACTACCATGAGTAGGAGTTGTTTGAGCCCAGATGTGCCTATTCATTCATGCTTGTTTGTCATGCCTGCTACTGCTTAGAGTTGAGTCGGGTCCGATTCATCGGGGATGAATTGGAATGGTGATGAACATGTCCTACTATGTGTGAGCTAAGTGTGTGAACACGATTTGGTAAAGGTATCGATGAGAGGCCATTTAGGAGTACATGGTGGGTTGTTTAATTGGAACCGTCCTTAGGAACTGAGATCTTTGTATGTGATTTAAGATCAGCTACTACCACGCGTTGGGCCCGAAACCAATGGACCCTCTCGACTTATTAACCACCCTTGTCCTCTGTCAAGGAGTTGCAAGTAGTTTCTGGTGTTTGTAGTATGCTGGAGGCCGTGCGCAGCGCTGACCCGAGGGGTGGGCTGTGATGCGGCAGGCATGTGGCACGGTGTACCGGGACGCCCGTTTGGTGCCTCGGGAACCCTGCACACATCGTTCGGGGCCGTAGTAGAAACCTCGCTCGGACTCCCTGCGGATGGAACCTGAATAGGAGATAAACCTGGACTAGGGACTTGTGTGGTTAGTCAGGTCGTGGCCGACACCCTCGCCAGGCTTCCGCTTGAAGGTTACCCAGATACATGACGTGTACATGGCGGTAAGTGGCGAGAGCGTGTGTGAGGAAGTACACCTCTGCAGGGTTAACATCATTTATTCGAATAGCCGCGTCCGCGGTAAAGGACTACTTGGTTGCCTATACAGTTCATAGACAAGTGAAAGTGGATACTGTAAAATGCGCAAGATAAGCGTGAGTGATATGGATGGCGTTCTCGTAGGGAGACGGGAGCGGATCCATAGTGGTGTATTGATTGGTGAATACGTGGACTTGTCTGCGCCACCTCAAAAGAGTTACTTGCAGTCGTAGTTCAGGGTAGCCACAGTCAAAGTTGGCTTGCTGCAGTTATGCTCCACCACCCCCTTTGTTGATACTGATGCATATGTAGCTAGTTCTGATGTAAGTCTTGCTGGGTACATTTGTACTCACATTTGCTTAATTTATGTTTTTGCAGAGAGACCTCAGTCTCACTAGTACTTCCGCGTGGACTTCGATGTTTAGCTTGTTACCTCAGCTACGATCTTGTGCCCTCGGCAGGGTCTTGTAGATAGTGAGGCTTCTTAGCCTTTTTCATTTGTAGTTGTCTGTACTCAGACAAGTTAAGCTTCTGCATGTGCTTATTGCTTGTATGACTTGAATGCTGGGTCATCAGACCCATGTTTGTAATATCTGGCTCCCCGGAGCCTAATGAATAAATACTTTGAGTTGTAGAGTTTTGTTGTGATGCCATGTTGTATTTGCACATATCGAGCATATTGTGTGTATGTTATTGAAATGCTTGGTATGTGTGGGATCCGTCAACCTAGTTGTTTATTCTTGGTAGCCTCTCTTACCAGGAAATGTCTCCTAGTGCTTCCACTAAGCCATGGTAGCTTGCTACTGGTCCGGAACACTAAGGCTAGCCGGCATGTGTCCTTCTTCGTTCCTGCGTCTGTCCCTTCGGGGAACCGTCATGCGTTGTTCCTTTAAGTCCTTGTAGCTTGCTATGACTTGGGTTCATATGTTGATTACCGACACGTTCGTTGCTGGGTCATGTATGCCTGTCCCTGTAAGTTAGTGCCACTTTAGATTCACGACTAGTCATGTCGGCCCAAGTTCTCTGTCATATGGATGCTAGCCACACTATCATATACGTGAGCAAAAAGGCGCAAACTGTCCCTGGCCAGGTAAGGTGGCACCCGTGGGAATACCATGCGTGAGGCCGCAAAGTGATATGATGTGGTACATGCTAGATCGGTGTGACTTAGGATTGGGGTCCTGACATAAGTAATGCAGTAATGTTATTCATGGTAATTACTGCATATGTTTCTGCTGACAGAAGACACAAGATTTCATTCTTTTAAATAGGCGAGAACCAAACTGGATTGTCAAGACGAGCAAGGGTTGGTTGCGCTTTTCAAGCACTCATTGATGAAGTATCGTTCCTACCTGAGGCAAGCGCACTTCGATGGCAAGCCTCTAATGCAAATTTCTGTAAAGTCTCCGGTGCTATATTTATCAGACAGTGACTGGAATAATCTTGTTACACATTGCTCTCGTCTGCAGCGTAAGGTACTATCTATGATATCACATCACAATTTGAACTACATTTCTGCACGTGCCTTAACGTCTCACTTGTATGAAAACTATTTACAGAACAACATTCATTCTCAAGGGACCACAGAATCTCGCAACTATACTGCATAGTGCATTGCTCTTGTGAGTACCTCTTGCCTTGTATGACCCTACTTACTTTCATAGTTGGTTGATTATGTAGAATCACTGCACATGTTAGCCTCGTTATCGTCCATTTGGTGGACATTATAAGATCCGTATGGACTCTTCCATAAATTTAGAATCAACCCAATGCTTTTGAAGAGGTTTAGCTCTGTAGTCCTCTTGTAAGGACTGAACGTCGTCTATCACTGTACTTACATTAACAGCTACTCCCTCCGTCCCATAATATAAGAACGTTTTGTATAGTACACCAGTGTTCAAAAAACTCTTATATTATGGGAAGAGGGATTGGTTCATTGTGTAGCATTCTGCATTGCTACCTCTTGAGCACTGCGTTGGTTTTCCCTTGAAGAGGAAAGGGTGATGCAATAAAGTAGCGTAAGTATTTCCCTCAGTTTTTGAGAACCAAGGTATCAATCTAGTAGGAGACCATGCTCAAGTCCCACACACCTACACAAACAAATAAGAACCTTGCAACCAACGCGATAAAGGGGTTGTCAATCCCTTCACGGCCACTTGCAAAAGTGAGATCTGATAGAGATGATAAGATAATATTTTTGGTATTTTTATGATAAAGACTAAAAGTAAAGAAAGCAAAATAAACGGTAATAGAAATAACGGTAAATTAATATGATAGAGAATAGACCCGGGGGCCATAGGTTTCACTAGTGGCTTCTCTCAAGAGCATAAGTATTACGGTGGGTAAACAAATTACTGTCCAGCAATTGATAGAATTGAGCATAGTTATGAGAATATCTAGGTATGATCATGTATATAGGCATCACGTCTCTGACAAGTAGACCGACTCCTGCCTGCATCTACTACTATTACTCCACACATCAACCGCTATCCAGCATGCATCTAGAGTATGAAGTTCATAAGAACGGAGTAATGCTTTAAGCAAGATGACATGATGTAGAGGGATAAACTCATGCAATATAATATAAACCCCATCTTTCTATCCTTGATGGCAACAATACAATACGTGTCGTTTCCCCTACTGTCACTGGGATCGAGCACCACAAGATTGAACCCAAAGTTAAGTACTTCTCCCATTGCAACAAAGATCAATCTAGTAGGCCAAACCAAACTGATGATTCGAAGAGACTTGCAAAGATAACGAATCATGCATAAAAGAATTCAGAGGAGATTCAAATATTGTTCATAGATAATCTTGATCATAAACCCACAATTCATCGAATCTCGACAAACATACCACAAAAGAAGATTGCATCGAATAGATCTCCAAGAGAATCAAGGAGAACTTTGTATTGAGATCCAAAGAGAGAGAAGAAGCCATCTAGCAAATAACTATGGACCCGAAGGTCTGAGGTAAACTACTCACACATCATCGGAGAGGCTATGGTGTTGATGTAGAAGCCCTCCGTGATCAATGCCCCCTTCGGCGGAGTGCCAGCACTACTAGAAAAAGGCTTACTAGTGGCGCACCAGTTTTGCCTACTAATGGCGCACTACTGGTGCGCCACTAGCATCACGCCACTAGTAATTTTTACTAATGGCGCACCACTGGTGCGCCATTAGTATCTGGTACTCTAATGGCGCACCAGGCAGTGCGCCATTAGTATAGGCCACGGTGTGCCATTAGTATGCCTCCCAGGGGGCATGTGCTTTGCCATACTAATGGCGCACTGGTGGGTGATGCGCCATTAGTATCCTTTGGCATACTAATGGCGCACGTCTGGGTGATGCGCCATTAGTATGTATATTAGGGATTTTTTTCTTTTCTGATATTTGCACAGATTACAAAATATATTATTGGACAGAATATAAACAGCACCACACAGCAACAGCAGATTCATCGAATACAATAGAAGATTAGTCTCCGAATACAATTCATCATATTAGTCTCCGAAATCAAAAGACCGAACAAAGATAGAACATTACAAGTCTCGAGACCGCGAGTAGCAAGTTTTTCGAAATTAATACTAATCCTAACAAGTCCTACTAATCATCATCATACAACTTCTACTCGTTATTAATAACAAGTCATACGATCATCATCCTGATAGTCATCGAACCAACCCTACTTAATTGTTCTTAGCACATGATCATCAGTATTAGGCAGGACCTAAAATACCCTATTTAAGGTAAAATAGCATAAAACAATATAGACCCTGACTCTCCATTATGGAGAATGGAGATCATCCCGTCTCCAATTCATGCGCGGCGCTTACTTTTGCTTCCAAGAACCTCCTTACGACTGTCCATACATTTTTTCCATTCTCTGATTAGCATGTCTCCACTTCTTCTAGAAATCCGGTATGGACAGTTGAGATTTGTAGGATGACCTGGATATAAGTTCAAAACTTGAAGGCTGCCATTCTGATACATCAAATGAGGCACACAATCCTCTGGGATTCTCTGTTGAAAAACATAGTAATAACTTCATAGTTAGCAATGATGTACTAGTTTTAGAAGTATGCAAAAGATGCACGGATGTCGTAATAGTACAAAATCTTACCAGGGTATCTCCATGGTAGTTACTGTAGTTCAACACGTGCACTAGTGGCACGTATTGACCATAATGTTGAGGAGTTTGATTGTAGATATTGTAATTCTCAAGATCAGTACAAAATTGTCGGGACCCCGATTCCAAGTCACACCGATCTAGCCTGTAACACCTCATATCACTTTGCAGCCTCACGCACGGTACTCCCACGGGTGTCGCCTTACCATGGCCCGGGACCGTTTGCGCCTTTTGGCTCACGTATATGACAATGTCGCTAGCATCCATATGACAGAGAACCCGGGCCAACATGGCTAGTCGTGAACCCAAAGCGGCACTAACGTATGGATGCATAGATTAGTATGTCGGGCGAAGCTCAACATTTCTTCCGGATAACCCATGGAGAAAGGGTAGAACTGGCAGATTCACAATGTAGAATGGAGAACTCATTAAGAGCACTCTGGTCGTGACCTTTTGGTTCAAACGAACTCCTGCCAAGAATGGTTCATGGTATTTAGAAGAACGATATACCTCGGACCTCGAGGACTAATGCAAAGGTTACTAATAACTTAAGGGAACTAGCAAACACTATCAACAGGAGGTAAGTGGAGTGAATCTTGGGCTCAAGAACCCAGAAGTAGAATGCCTACTAACTAGATGGCATCACGGGATGCTTTCGAGAATAATGGCCAGAATCTGCACACTGCGAATACAAGCATAGCTAGCTTCCTAGGTAATCTTCTAAGACACCTAGGGTCGTAATAATAACTCCAACATATATGTCAAGGCAACAGAGTACCTCAACTCAACGATTAGTGTGGTTAATCTGGCCCAAAGGAACATCGAGAACGGAAAGAAGGGATTGCAAATGCATCGGACTATTTAGAAACCTGGGATGACTTGGACAGCATAACGACTGTAAATGCTCAAAACTACTTGAGACATCCTGCAAAATAGTGGCATGACCACTCAACATCACAATATAAACTTCCGGGATCAATGGTCAACATACGGAAGTAGTAGGAACTGAACTGAGGCTTAAGTCCATTAATCCTATGAGTCTACGGATTAGTAACACGTGAACCTGATAGAGAGAAGAGAAGCCTAGTTCTTAATCCCCGTAGAAGAGAAGAGGGTGACTCAGATCAGAAGGGCATAAGGTAAAGGAGTAAAAAGAGCCTTACGTTCCCTTCCACAATCAATTCCCTTACATAACTAAAGCATTTCTAGACTCAACTTCGACCAGTTTGGCTTGGTAAACCTACAGGCAGTCCGGCTCTGATACCAACGCTTGTCGGGACCCCGATTCCAAGTCACACCGATCTAGCCTGTAACACCTCATATCACTTTGCGGCCTCACGCACGGTACTCCCACGGGTGTCGCCTTACCATGGCCCGGGACCGTTTGCGCCTTTTGGCTCGCGTATATGACAATGTCGCTAGCATCCATATGACAGAGAACCCGGGCCGACATGGCTAGTCGTGAACCCAAAGCGGCACTAACGTATGGGGACAGGCATACATGAATCAACATCGAACATGTCGGTCAGCAGCGTGCGAATCCGGGCTGTAGCACTGGGCTAACAGGACTCCGGGAACCCGGGCTATAGCAGGCTAGGCAGGACTCCGGATGTCACCGCGTGACATTTCCCCGAAGGGACAGACACAGGAACGAAGTGAATCACATGCCGGCCAGTCAAGTGTTCCGGAGCAGTAGTGCTGGGCTAGCAGGACTCCGGTGAACCGGGCTGTAGCGGACTACTATGGCTCAAGGAGGCACTAGACTACATTTCCCCATAAGAGAGGCTGCTAAGGATAGACAACTAGATTGTCGGATCCCACACATACCAAGCATTTCAATCATACACACAATATGCTCGATATGTGCAAATACAACATGGCATCACAACAAGACTCTACGACTCAGAGTATTTATTCATTAGGCTCCGAAGAGCCAGATATTACAAACATGGGTCTCATGACCCAACATTCAGAGCATACAAGTCAAAGCACATGCGGAAGCTCAACATGTCTGAGTACAGACATCTACAAATGAAAAAAAGCTGAGAAGCCTGACTATTTACTAGATCCTGCCGAGGGCACAAGATCGTAGCTGAGGTATCAAGCTAAACGTCGAAGTCCACACGGAACTACTAGCGAGACTGACGTCTCTCTGCAAAACATAAAATAAGCAAACGTGAGTACAAATGTACCCAGCAAGACTTACATCAGAACTATCTACATATGCATCGGTATCAACAAAGGGGGTGGTGGAGTTTAACTGCAGCAAGCCAGCTTTGACTCGGTGGCTATCCTAACTACGACTGCAAGCAACTCTTTTGAGGTGGCGCACACGAGTCCACATATTCACCAAATCAATACTCCACTATGGACCCGCTCCCGTCTCCCTACGAGAACGCCATCCATAGCACTCACGCTTATCTTGCGCATTTTAGAGTATCCACTTTCACTTGTCTATGAACTGTTATAGGCAACCCAGAAGTCCTTTACCGCGGACACGGCTATTCGAATAGATGATGTTAACCCTGCAGGGGTGTACTTCGTCACACACGCTCTCGCCACTTACCACCATGTACACGTCGTGTACCTCGGCAACCTTCAAGCGGAAGCCTGGCGAGGGAGTCGGCCACAGCCTACCTAAACACTCAAGTCTCTAGTCCAGGTTTATCGCCTATTCAGGTTCCATCCGCAGGGAGTCCGGCCGAGGTTTCCACATACGGCCCCGAACGATGTGTGCAGGGTTCCCGAGACACCAAACGGGCGCCCGGTACACCGTGCCACATGCCTACCGCATCACAGCCCACCCCTCGGTCAGCGCTGTCCACGGCCTCCAGCATACTACAAACACCAGAAACTACTTGCAACTCCTGGACAGAGGACAAGGGTGATTAAGAAGCCGAGAGGGTCCATTGGTTTCGGGCCCAATGCGTGGTAGTAACTGTATCATGGATCACAAACACAGAACTCAGTTCCTGAGGACGGCTTCAATGAGACAACCCACCATGTACTCCTACATGGCCTCTCACCGCTACCTTTACCAAATCGTGTTCACACACTTGGCTCACACACAGTAGGACATGTTCACAACTTTCCAATTCATCCCCGATGAATCAGACCTGACACAACTCTAAGCAATAGCAGGCATGACAAACAAGCATGAATGAGTAGGCACATCAGGGCTCAAACAACTCCTACTCATGCTAGTGGGTTTCATCTATTTACTGTGGCAATGACAGGTCATGCAGAGGATAAGGGGTTCAACTACCGCAACAAGTAACAGTTGAATCGTTGTTGTCCTAATGTAGTAAAAGAGAGCAGGAGCGAGAGAGTGGGATTGTATCGGAATGAACAAGGGGGTTATGCTTGCCTGGCACTTCTGAAGATATTATAGTTCTTCATCGGTGTCATCGATCACGTCATCGGAGCATCGGCTACTGAGAGGGGACGATTACCGGCAAACAGAGAAGGGCACGATCAATGCAATGCACAATATGATGCATGCTATGACATGGCAATATGAATGTGTTTTGGGCTAATGCAAGCTAGAGCAGAATGGTTTGAGTTGATTTGAACCAAAGATTCAAATTCACATTCAAACTACGAATTCAAATTGTGCATTATCATGTTTTCACCTATACAGCAGGTATAACTTAGTTTGACATGCATGAAAATGATACAGATGGATAGATTGCATTTTTCTGATAATTTTTCATATATAAATTATTTCATTCTGAGCTACGGTTGATTTTATATGATTTTTAGAAGTTTATACTATTTTCTGGAATTTCCTGAATAAACTTAAATCCAGATAATGCTTTACTGCGTCAGCCTGACGTCAGTGTGACGTCAGCAGGTCAACTAACCCAGTCGGGTCAAACCTGACCAGTGGGGTCCGCACGTCAGTGTGACAGGGCAGGAACAGAGGCTGACCAGTGGGGCCAGGTCAACGGCCACGTCAGCGTAGTCAAACTGACACATGGGGCCACTGGACTTAGATTAATTCAATCTATTTTTGTTAGATGGTTAATTATACAGTGGGGCCCGCATGTCAATTGCACAGGGCATCATTAGCACTAGCCTAATCGGGGTTAGGCCGGCGCTTAGCCGCCGGTGACCTCTGGCCACGGCGGAGGCACGCCGGAATCGCGGCTCTGGCATCCATTCGACGTGCGGATGGGTGCTATGGGTAGCTAGCGCTCGCGCCCATCCAATGGAACAAGCGGGAGGCCGTGGGGTGGCCGGAAGTAGCGCCGGCGTTGAGGTTAGCGGCGGCCGGGGCTACAGGACCGACGAAACGACGCTGCAGTGCACGGCAGGAGCAACGGTTGAGTGTTCCAGGCTCCTGACGGCGTGCTGAGCATGTTGCAGTGCTTGGTTGCGGTCATAGCTAGCTCTGGCGGCGGCGGCGATGTGGCCTGACGGCGGCGAGCTTCGGAGCTCATGAGGACGGCAGCTACAGGGTGAAATCGACGAGGTGGTTAGGGGGAAAAGGACCGGAGCCTCACAGTGACTGCAGAGGTGGCCTCGGCGTGCTCGGGGAAGCACCGGAGCGAGCGGGGCGGAGAGAGGGATCTCCGGCGTTGGGAGGTTGAAGACGACGACGTGGAGGCACTCGGGGCGTCCGGCGTTGCACAGCTCGACGAGGAGGAAGAGGGATACTAGGCGGAGCTCTTGGGCATCTCAGGGCGTCGCCGGGATGGCGGTGTCCGCGGTGGTGGCGAGCGGCGGCGACGGAGGCGTTCGGGCGGGAAGAACAGAGGAGGGGGAGAGCGAGAGAGAGCCGGACGGCTCTGGGGGTCGCGTGGCATCGTCCAGACACGTCGAGGCGGAGCCAGGCAGGCAGGGAGGGAGGAGGTGGCCGCGGCGTGTAGCTGCGCGCGTCGGGCACGCGCCCTCGCCTACTAGCGCGAGGAGGAAGGCGACAGGAGAGCGCCTGGTGGGCTGGGCCGCCAGCTGGGCCGGCCAGGTGGGCTGCACAGTAGGTAGGTCCAGGTAACTTTCTCTCCCTCTTCTGTTTTCTAATTTGTTTTTGTTTTCTAATTATTTGCCTCTGTTTTGAGCTTAGGAAAAATACCAAGGCATTTCCTAAAATCCTGAAAATATTCATGGACACTTGCTGAATTATTTCAGTGGCCCAAAAATAGTTCCAACATTATTTGAACATTTAAATTATTTATAGCATTTAAATGCCCAAAAGTCAAATACAATAAGATTTAATTCAAAATCCAGGATGGCCTAGAAATAGGTGCATCATTTTTGGCAGGGGTTTTCACCTTTAACAAAAATCATGAACTTTTCTAAAGGGCATTTGGGTTCATTGAAAATATTTTTTACTTGAACCTAGTTGAATGCATTTGGTGCTAGGGTTTCAACATCCCCATTTCAAGTTTCTTTGAAAATTAAACATGATGACATGAGGAACAAGCAAAAGTCAAACAAGGGCTGATCTGGGGCTGTGACAGCTCACCCCCACTAAACAAGAATCTCGTCCCGAGATTCAAGACGTGAGGTAAGAAGACAGAGGGGACACCAAGCTAACACGATCTTCATGACCCAATTGCTCTTCGCGAAGACGTTGATCCGTTGCTTCAATTAACGTTGACATCTTTGCCTTCGAGATCTTCATCCGACACGATGACGACAAGGGAAACTCTATAGAAATCGATCTCCTTAAAGATCGAGCAACTCACGATCAACTCACGGAATGCGACGTTGAGTATCTCTTGAGCTGAGACTCAACACATACATCGAGAGAGGGATGAAGTGAAACAGAGAACGAAGATTCAAGTTGATAAACACAATTCCACGTTGAATAAGACGGTGCATGGTTTCAAAGTAGCGAGGAGATAATTGCCACGATTCCATAACGGGGCACCTTGGGGAAGGTGACTCGTAGAACTATTCCTTAAGTGGCAAAAAGAATTACTTTTGATCCTAAGATCATTGAAACTCTTTATACTAGCCTAAGGCAATCACAAACGATCGTGTGAACGGATTCTAAAGAATGGCATACTCGGACCAGAATGGATGATGTGGACTACCTTGTTACAGACAACACAAGGGGTGATTTGCTTATCACCGGAAATGGTCGGAACCCCTGGTGGGACCACTTTTGAAGATGGTCCTTATCAGTAATTACTGGGAAGGGTAATCCAAGGTAGGATGGCACAATGACGGTGCAAGCTGGGACAAAAATGCAAATGCTAGGAATGATTCTAGTAACTGGGGAGGAGCTCAACAGTAGAGAGTGAATCTACTGTTTGAAAGGTTTAGCATAACCGAAGGAAACTGGGAGCAATCCCAGTTAGTGCCGATGATAACACCTAGTGCTTGTGCGTGCTCTCAAGAACTTGAGCATTTCCATATTCATCAAGGTTTTACCAACATCCGTGTCGAGGATCCTGGCAACACAACATACTACCATGATGAACGGTGATGGAGGATGCAGGTGCAAAGGAGGACAACACTTTCTCAGATTTCACCTTAGCGAAGCCAAGGGAGCAAAATCTGGATGATCGACCGAGAGACATTTAGCACTCCGCTTCTAATGTTCTCCTTGATGTTCTAGCGTAACCCATTAGATGTGGTTTGGTATCTAGAACATCAAGTAAAAGGTCGGACTTCAGGAGCACAAGAATCCATAAGGAATAACTACGGAGGTAAGTCCTACGAAATCCTTATCGGGAGGTGGCCAACTTTATCAATCAAGATACTACAATAATAGGCCTTCCGGCTGGATGTGTTGGCCACGACATCCACTTTACCGGTTATCGAGAGGGCAATATTATAATTCTTGGAGAATGTTCCAACCATCATGTCTGCCTGAGATTTAGATCTGGTTGGTGTCAGAATATTCCAGACTCGTCAAGTCTAGGAAGAAAAATGAAGGTTTGCAACACAAATCGACGAGATAACGTTGCGAGATTCTCAGGGGATGAACTACGATAGCAAGCTCCAAAACATGAGCTGGTTCTGCTACAAACATGTGAGCACGTTGTCCCAGACAAGCATGATCACATGGTAGTCTTATAATAAAACACTACCGAGTTCTGGTTGGGAACCATCAACGAGGATATCGAAGTTCTTTCATAAGTCCGGATTAGCTCTTATGAAGGAACTCCTTCTCCTTGAACAAATCAATCAGTGGCTTGGTGTGCTAGGGATACATATAGAATGAAGGTTGCAAGTCTCCAAACCGCGGTATACTTCGCACATATGCATGACTGACTTGGGATGATTCCAGAGGAGGCAAAACAAACTTTCTCGAATTCACGGCGGCAACTTGCATCTAATGCACATGAATTAGAGTAAGTCACTTCTTTCATCCAACATATGCTTCATGACGGAACACGAAGATAATGCTTATAAAGTTTCCAATACTAGCTGGATGTTCAACACGAGTCATGGAGAAGGTAGCAGTGTTGCTGATGGGCTCAACAACATTTCATCCAGGTTTCCATGGAGATGGAATTCCATAATTATGTGAACAAGTGATAGCATTGGTCAGACCCAAAAGATATAATGGTGTATGCTCGAGGGATCAACCACGAGTAAGACAACATTATGAACATCGTTGGTCCTGATTTGATTTGATGATAGCCCATACTCAAATCAAGGTCTTGATACGACAATAGGTCCAACAACTGATCACAGGGACCAATCGATGAAGATATCATCTATCTTCAACACACGCAAATATATCCCTTAACATGAACTAAGTTAGCCAACCTTTTATCTTCCAACTCTCCAAGTTGTTGTTTAGCTTGACCAACTAGCTCAGGGGTATCCAACACAGATTCTTGGAGAAGGGGTGGTTTATTGGAAAACCAACTTGTTCACAAACTCAACATATCGGTCAGGGACAACCTGGTGGTACTTCCAAGAAGATATTTGGAAAATCACGATCCACCGACTTGTTATTAAGATCGAGAACAATCTTGCTTTTCAGGGCAAGACGATATGATCAACTGAGCAAGGGTTTGACAAAAATCCTAACTCATTGATTGAAGAGTGCACCAAAAATAAGGACTAGGTAGCACGATCAACCTCAGAATGGTGATTCGATAACCAACACGCTAAGGATGAAATTATTGTCCTTTAACTACCAAGCAACGGAATTGCTAGGAGTATAGATTTCACACACCACGATTCACTTGTCAGTATTCCGGTTACAATAATACGGAGACCGAGGAATGAATAACGATGGCCAGAAGTATCACTGCAACAAGAATTCATGAGGGTTGGTGCAATCCTCATGAGATTCCTGACATAAAGAGGGTAATACTCGTAGGTAGAACAGAACAAAAGCTGGTTAGGCATTTGATCTGCGGAATACAACTACTTTGACCCAATCCCAGAGATGGACGAGGTACTGGAGTTTGTTTCTCCTAGTCATTCCGGATTAGAATGTCTTGACAGACCACCAGAATAATAGGCATCGATAACACAAATGCACAATTACTCCTGACTATCAATTGATAGACGAGGGCCAGAAAATAACTAAAGAGGGACAACTCAAAGGAACATATGGTTTTCTGAGTTGTGGATGCATAGATTAGTATGTCGGGCGAAGCTCAACATTTCTTCCGGATAACCCATGGAGAAAGGGTAGAACTGGCAGATTCACAATGTAGAATGGAGAACTCATTAAGAGCACTCTGGTCGTGACCTTTTGGTTCAAACGAACTCCTGCCAAGAATGGTTCATGGTATTTAGAAGAACGATATACCTCGGACCTCGAGGACTAATGCAAAGGTTACTAATAACTTAAGGGAACTAGCAAACACTATCAACAGGAGGTAAGTGGAGTGAATCTTGGGCTCAAGAACCCAGAAGTAGAATGCCTACTAACTAGATGGCATCACGGGATGCTTTCGAGAATAATGGCCAGAATCTGCACACTGGGAATACAAGCATAGCTAGCTTACTAGGTAATCTTCTAAGACACCTAGGGTCGTAATAATAACTCCAACATATATGTCAAGGCAACAGAGTACCTCAACTCAACGATTAGTGTGGTTAATCTGGCCCAAAGGAACATCGAGAACGGAAAGAAGGGATTGCAAATGCATCGGACTATTTAGAAACCTGGGATGACTTGGACAGCATAACGACTGTAAATGCTCAAAAATACTTGAGACATCCTGCAAAATAGTGGCATGACCACTCAACATCACAATATAAACTTCCGGGATCAATGGTCAACATACGGAAGTAGTAGGAACTGAACTGAGGCTTAAGTCCATTAATCCTATGAGTCTACGGATTAGTAACACGTGAACCTGATAGAGAGAAGAGAAGCCTAGTTCTTAATCCCCGTAGAAGAGAAGAGGGTGACTCAGATCAGAAGGGCATAAGGTAAAGGAGTAAAAAGAGCCTTACGTTCCCTTCCACAATCAATTCCCTTACATAACTAAAGCATTTCTAGACTCAACTTCGACCAGTTTGGCTTGGTAAACCTACAGGCAGTCCGGCTCTGATACCAACGCTGTCGGGACCCCGATTCCAAGTCACACCGATCTAGCCTGTAACACCTCATATCACTTTGCGGCCTCACGCACGGTACTCCCACGGGTGTCGCCTTACCATGGCCCGGGACCGTTTGCGCCTTTTGGCTCGCGTATATGACAATGTCGCTAGCATCCATATGACAGAGAACCCGGGCCGACATGGCTAGTCGTGAACCCAAAGCGGCACTAACGTATGGGGACAGGCATACATGAATCAACATCGAACATGTCGGTCAGCAGCGTGCGAATCCGGGCTGTAGCACTGGGCTAACAGGACTTCGGGAACCCGGGCTATAGCAGGCTAGGCAGGACTCCGGATGTCACCGCGTGACATTTCCCCGAAGGGACAGACACAGGAACGAAGTGAATCACATGCCGGCCAGTCAAGTGTTCCGGAGCAGTAGTGCTGGGCTAGCAGGACTCCGGTGAACCGGGCTGTAGCGGACTACTATGGCTCAAGGAGCACTAGACTACATTTCCCCATAAGAGAGGCTGCTAAGGATAGACAACTAGATTGTCGGATCCCACACATACCAAGCATTTCAATCATACACACAATATGCTCGATATGTGCAAATACAACATGGCATCACAACAAGACTCTACGACTCAGAGTATTTATTCATTAGGCTCCGAAGAGCCAGATATTACAAACATGGGTCTCATGACCCAACATTCAGAGCATACAAGTCAAAGCACATGCGGAAGCTCAACATGTCTGAGTACAGACATCTACAAATGAAAAAAAGCTGAGAAGCCTGACTATTTACTAGATCCTGCCGAGGGCACAAGATCGTAGCTGAGGTATCAAGCTAAACGTCGAAGTCCACACGGAACTACTAGCGAGACTGACGTCTCTCTGCAAAACATAAAATAAGCAAACGTGAGTACAAATGTACCCAGCAAGACTTACATCAGAACTATCTACATATGCATCGGTATCAACAAAGGGGGTGGTGGAGTTTAACTGCAGCAAGCCAGCTTTGACTCGGTGGCTATCCTAACTACGACTGCAAGCAACTCTTTTGAGGTGGCGCACACGAGTCCACATATTCACCAAATCAATACTCCACTATGGACCCGCTCCCGTCTCCCTACGAGAACGCCATCCATAGCACTCACGCTTATCTTGCGCATTTTAGAGTATCCACTTTCACTTGTCTATGAACTGTTATAGGCAACCCAGAAGTCCTTTACCGCGGACACGGCTATTCGAATAGATGATGTTAACCCTGCAGGGGTGTACTTCGTCACACACGCTCTCGCCACTTACCACCATGTACACGTCGTGCACCTCGGCAACCTTCAAGCGGAAGCCTGGCGAGGGAGTCGGCCACAACCTACCTAAACACTCAAGTCTCTAGTCCAGGTTTATCGCCTATTCAGGTTCCATCCGCAGGGAGTCCGGCCGAGGTTTCCACATACGGCCCCGAACGATGTGTGCAGGGTTCCCGAGACACCAAACGGGCGCCCGGTACACCGTGCCACATGCCTACCGCATCACAGCCCACCCCTCGGTCAGCGCTGTCCACGGCCTCCAGCATACTACAAACACCAGAAACTACTTGCAACTCCTGGACAGAGGACAAGGGTGATTAAGAAGCCGAGAGGGTCCATTGGTTTCGGGCCCAATGCGTGGTAGTAACTGTATCATGGATCACAAACACAGAACTCAGTTCCTGAGGACGGCTTCAATGAGACAACCCACCATGTACTCCTACATGGCCTCTCACCGCTACCTTTACCAAATCGTGTTCACACACAGTAGGACATGTTCACAACTTTCCAATTCATCCCCGATGAATCAGACCTGACACAACTCTAAGCAATAGCAGGCATGACAAACAAGCATGAATGAGTAGGCACATCAGGGCTCAAACAACTCCTACTCATGCTAGTGGGTTTCATCTATTTACTGTGGCAATGACAGGTCATGCAGAGGATAAGGGGTTCAACTACCGCAACAAGTAACAGTTGAATCGTTGTTGTCCTAATGTAGTAAAAGAGAGCAGGAGCGAGAGAGTGGGATTGTATCGGAATGAACAAGGGGGTTATGCTTGCCTGGCACTTCTGAAGATATTATAGTTCTCCATCGGTGTCATCGATCACGTCATCGGAGCATCGGCTACTGAGAGGGGACGATTACCGGCAAACAGAGAAGGACACGATCAATGCAATGCACAATATGATGCATGCTATGACATGGCAATATGAATGTGTTTTGGGCTAATGCAAGCTAGAGCAGAATGGTTTGAGTTGATTTGAACCAAAGATTCAAATTCACATTCAAACTATGAATTCAAATAGTGCATTATCATGTTTTCACCTATACAGCAGGTATAACTTAGTTTGACATGCATGAAAATGATACAGATGGATAGATTGCATTTTTCTGATAATTTTTCATATATAAATTATTTCATTCTGAGCTACGGTTGATTTTATATGATTTTTAGAAGTTTATACTATTTTCTGGAATTTCCTACCAACGCTGTCGGGACCCCGATTCCAAGTCACACCGATCTAGCCTGTAACACCTCATATCACTTTGCGGCCTCACGCACGGTACTTCCACGGGTGTCGCCTTACCATGGCCCGGGACCGTTTGCGCCTTTTGGCTCGCGTATATGACAATGTCGCTAGCATCCATATGACAGAGAACCCGGGCCGACATGGCTAGTCGTGAACCCAAAGCGGCACTAACGTATGGGGACAGGCATACATGAATCAACATCGAACATGTCGGTCAGCAGCGTGCGAATCCGGGCTGTAGCACTGGGCTAACAGGACTCCGGGAACCCGGGCTATAGCAGGCTAGGCAGGACTCCGGATGTCACCGCGTGACATTTCCCCGAAGGGACAGACACAGGAACGAAGTGAATCACATGCCGGCCAGTCAAGTGTTCCGGAGCAGTAGTGCTGGGCTAGCAGGACTCCGGTGAACCAGGCTGTAGCGGACTACTATGGCTCAAGGAGGCACTAGACTACATTTCCCCATAAGAGAGGCTACTAAGGATAGACAACTAGATTGTCGGATCCCACACATACCAAGCATTTCAATCATACACACAATATGCTCGATATGTGCAAATACAACATGGCATCACAACAAGACTCTACGACTCAGAGTATTTATTCATTAGGCTCCGAAGAGCCAGATATTACAAACATGGGTCTCATGACCCAACATTCAGAGCATACAAGTCAAAGCACATGCGGAAGCTCAACATGTCTGAGTACAGACATCTACAAATGAAAAAAAAGCTGAGAAGCCTGACTATTTACTAGATCCTGCCGAGGGCACAAGATCGTAGCTGAGGTATCAAGCTAAACGTCGAAGTCCACACGGAACTACTAGCGAGACTGACGTCTCTCTGCAAAACATAAAATAAGCAAACATGAGTACAAATGTACCCAGCAAGACTTACATCAGAACTATCTACATATGCATCGGTATCAACAAAGGGGGTGGTGGAGTTTAACTGCAGCAAGCCAGCTTTGACTCGGTGGCTATCCTAACTACGACTGCAAGCAACTCTTTTGAGGTGGCGCACACGAGTCCACATATTCACCAAATCAATACTCCACTATGGACCCGCTCCCGTCTCCCTACGAGAACGCCATCCATAGCACTCACGCTTATCTTGCGCATTTTAGAGTATCCACTTTCACTTGTCTATGAACTGTTATAGGCAACCCAGAAGTCCTTTACCGCGGACACGGCTATTCGAATAGATGATGTTAACCCTCCAGGGGTGTACTTCGTCACACACGCTCTCGCCACTTACCACCATGTACACGTCGTGTACCTCGGCAACCTTCAAGCGGAAGCCTGGCGAGGGAGTTGGCCACAGCCTACCTAAACACTCAACTCTCTAGTCCAGGTTTATCGCCTATTCAGGTTCCATCCGCAGGGAGTCCGGCCGAGGTTTCCACATACGGCCCCGAACGATGTGTGCAGGGTTCCCGAGACACCAAACGGGCGCCCGGTACACCGTGCCACATGCCTACCGCATCACAGCCCACCCCTCGGTCAGCGCTGTCCACGGCCTCCAGCATACTACAAACACCAGAAACTACTTGCAACTCCTGGACAGAGGACAAGGGTGATTAAGAAGCCGAGAGGGTCCATTGGTTTCGGGCCCAATGCGTGGTAGTAACTGTATCATGGATCACAAACACAGAACTCAGTTCCTGAGGACGGCTTCAATGAGACAACCCACCATGTACTCCTACATGGCCTCTCACCGCTACCTTTACCAAATCGTGTTCACACACTTGGCTCACACACAGTAGGACATGTTCACAACTTTCCAATTCATCCCCGATGAATCAGACCTGACACAACTCTAAGCAATAGCAGGCATGACAAACAAGCATGAATGAGTAGGCACATCAGGGCTCAAACAACTCCTACTCATGCTAGTGGGTTTCATCTATTTACTGTGGCAATGACAGGTCATGCAGAGGATAAGGGGTTCAACTACCGCAACAAGTAACAGTTGAATCGTTGTTGTCCTAATGTAGTAAAAGAGAGCAGGAGCGAGAGAGTGGGATTGTATCGGAATGAACAAGGGGGTTATGCTTGCCTGGCACTTCTGAAGATATTATAGTTCTTCATCGGTGTCATCGATCACGTCATCGGAGCATCGGCTACTGAGAGGGGACGATTACCGGCAAACAGAGAAGGGCACGATCAATGCAATGCACAATATGATGCATGCTATGACATGGAAATATGAATGTGTTTTGGGCTAATGCAAGCTAGAGCAGAATGCTTTGAGTTGATTTGAACCAAAGATTCAAATTCACATTCAAACTATGAATTCAAATAGTGCAGTATCATGTTTTCACCTATACAGCAGGTATAACTTAGTTTGACATGCATGAAAATGATACAGATGGATAGATTGCATTTTTCTGATAATTTTTCATATATAAATTATTTCATTCTGAGCTGCGGTTGATTTTATATGATTTTTAGAAGTTTATACTATTTTCTGGAATTTCCTACCAACGCTGTCGGGACCCCGATTCCAAGTCACACCGATCTAGCCTGTAACACCTCATATCACTTTGCGGCCTCACGCACGGTACTCCCACGGGTGTCACCTTACCATGGCCCGGGACCGTTTGCGCCTTTTGGCTCGCGTATATGACAATGTCGCTAGCATCCATATGACAGAGAACCCGGGCCGACATGGCTAGTCGTGAACCCAAAGCGGCACTAACGTATGGGGACAGGCATACATGAATCAACATCGAACATGTCGGCGTGCTGAGCATGTTGCAGTGCTTGGTTGCGGTCATAGCTAGCTCTGGCGGCGGCGGCGATGTGGCCTGACGGCGGCGAGCTTCGGAGCTCATGAGGACGGCAGCTACAGGGTGAAATCGACGAGGTGGTTAGGGGGAAAGGACCGGAGCCTCACAGTGAGTGCAGAGGTGGCCTCGGCGTGCTCGGGGAAGCACCGGAGCGAGCGGGGCGGCGAGAGGGATCTCCGGCGTTGGGAGGTTGAAGACGACGACGTGGAGGCACTCGGGGCGTCCGGCGTTGCACAGCTCGACGAGGAGGAAGAGGGATACTAGGCGGAGCTCTTGGGCATCTCAGGGCGTCGCCGGGATGGCGGTGTCCGCGGTGGTGGCGAGCGGCGGCGACGGAGGCGTTCGGGCGGGAAGAACAGAGGAGGGGGAGAGCGAGAGAGAGCCGGACGGCTCTGGGGGTCGCGTGGCATCGTCCAGACGCGTCGAGGCGGAGCCAGGCAGGCAGGGAGGGAGGAGGTGGCCGCGGCGTGTAGCTGCGCGCGTCGGGCACGCGCCCTCGCCTACTGGCGCGAGGAGGAAGGCGACAGGAGAGCGCCTGGTGGGCTGGGCCGCCAGCTGGGCCGGCCAGGTGGGCTGCACAGTAGGTAGGTCCAGGTAACTTTCTCTCCCTCTTCTGTTTTCTAATTTGTTTTTGTTTTCTAATTATTTGCCTCTGTTTTGAGCTTAGGAAAAATACCAAGGCATTTCCTAAAATCCTGAAAATATTCATGGACACTTGCTGAATTATTTCAGTGGCCCAAAAATAGTTCCAACATTATTTGAACATTTAAATTATTTATAGCATTTAAATGCCCAAAAGTCAAATACAATAAGATTTAATTCAAAATCCAGGATGGCCTAGAAATAGGTGCATCATTTTTGGCAGGGGTTTTCACCTTTAACAAAAATCATGAACTTTTCTAAAGGGCATTTGGGTTCATTGAAAATATTTTTTACTTGAACCTAGTTGAATGCATTTGGTGCTAGGGTTTCAACATCCCCATTTCAAGTTTCTTTGAAAATTAAACATGATGACATGAGGAACAAGCACAAGTCAAACAAGGGCTGATCTGGGGCTGTGACAAAAATCCGACCAGATGATTTTTCTCCTGATAAGTTAACTCGGAGCCATCGGTGTAGTGGGATTTGTCTACCATTTTCCGCACATTTTTTGAACAATCAAAATAAGCTGTCAATGGAAATAAGTTGTCAACTATTTTGAAATAAACAATATAGATTAGTTAATAATTAACTATGTTTGAGAAACTCACATAGCGGTAGAACTGGAGGCGTATCAACAAGGACCCAAATGTCCATATTGTCTTGGTCGATGCCAGGATCACCAAGATCCATGGTGACAAGCATACCCTCATCAAAACCATACATCTTGCAAAATGCTTCCCAATTTTTTCAACCAAAATGGGTTACGCTCTCAGCATTATACAGATTTACTTCAAAATCCACATCATGATGTGTCCTTAGGTGAATTTTCTTCGTTTCAAAATTTTCATGATCTTCAAAATCCATCCTCTCCAAGACATAGCGTCTTGCATGGCATGGGATAAACTATACTCGAATTGTAAAAGATGAAATTACACGTTGGAATAGTTGAAGTCATGCTTAATTATGAAAAAAACACTTGTCGTCGTTGCGTACCGTTTCAACTTCGAAGGTCTCCTCGAGCTTAATGCTGAAGCGCCGATCATCGTCCAGGTGATGCCTGTCGCACAGACCTCGACCGTCGTGGCACCAGTCGCACTCCCCCGAGAGACTTTCGTCGTCCGATGACGACATTTCCTATGTTCATAATTCAAAACTACATCACCTCTGTTGGGTCCAATAAGATAATCCACAGTGTGGTGAAAACACGCCCATCCAAATAGAATATGTGGTATGGGCTTTTTTAGTAGGTCATCCTACCAGATTAGGGTTTATCGATGACGACCAACTGACATTAGTAATAACTATGAGTAGATATCACACTTCTATATGAATAACACAAGACGCAGTTGATCCTACTTAATTAAGTACTAAGATACCCCGGCCCATGCATTAGTCGGAAGTGCCCCATATGTCCTATTTTTAGCAAAGTCATGCTAAAATTCACGGAAAATTTCAGCATGACCTTTGCTGAAAATAGGACATATGGAGTACCCAAATTTGCCGGAACGGAAGTTAATCAACATTCCGGCAAACTCAAGGGCCTCTCGGGGTACCTGCAAAATCATCACGACACGATGGTCGCAGACAAAACCCAGCAAACTAGCAATTGATGGATCAACACGTAAAACATGTCCAATAAGAGCATATAATTCAACAACTCCACTGAAAATGAGAGCTGAAAGATGCAGGGAGCACAAACAGCTCAGAAAAAGGATGCAGGGAGCACAAAGAGCTACACTCTGAATCTTTTATCTATTTATACCTGTAAATTAGCACTCCTATACTGGCCTTGACAAATGATCCCACTATGTTGTTTGCTGGAATCTGCAAAATGATCCCACTATGTTGACAAATGATCCCACTATGTTGTTATACTTGAGAACACTGTAACAAAATCAAAACCACAATAAACAGTGGTCAAATACAGAAGAAGGAACAATTTATTTGTACTGTAAAAAAGGTTAGAGAGAAAAGTTAATGAGGATGAGTCACATAAACCAATTCAGATCACTCCCTCCCCAACACTGGCAATGCTCACTAGATCTTTATAAACCTGGGTACTTGTTTGGGATAAAAATAATAGAAGGGATTTCAGGAAGGAGTTCAAAACATATAACATTGGAGGGTTAGATTCAATTTAACCTCTTGTACCTCCTGTACATGTGTGAATTAAGGAGTAGCAAGCACAGGAACAGCAAAATTCAGAGATGACAGAAAATCAAGGCACAAATTACACAGAACCATGAAGCTAAAATATAACTATTTAAATGTAGGCACTGTTAGAAAAGACAACATAGTTCAGTAAAGTCATGAACATAAATACTGCAGAATTTAGAGACCACTTAGTACTGTAAATTCAGTTAGCAACAAGACAGAGAAATTGCACTTAGATTTCAAAGAAAAATATGACTACTCCACACTGTAAATCATCAACATTGACACTGTAATAACTGTATACTCCACACTGTAAATAGACAGAACATTTTTTTGCCACAACTTGAATCTGCATATTATCACGAGGAGTGAAGCAATTTTGATTTACAAACATAGTTACTCCTACTACTTATCTGCGGTTGCCCAGATCATAATTGCATCATGCTTGCTTATCTGAGACTAATACGAAAAGAGAAGAGCAGTTTTAATTAGAGCAGAAGAAGTACTAGTGCAGGAACGAATGTAAGGTTCAGAAAATCCATCACAGGAGCAAGAAGAAGAACAACAGTTTTACTAGCTTGCATGAACAAGTGGAGCAAATTGCTCAGAGGTGCTGCTGGAGATGCTGTCGGGGCGGTGGGCCGCTGGACAAGGAGGAAGGAGGAAGGAGGAGAGGTACCTGGGCGGGCGCGGCCGGTCGCCGGAGGGGTCGGGGTCGGGGTTGGGGTCGGGGTCGGCGGCGGCGGCGGCGTCGAAGGGATGGCTGCGCGGGGGAGGGCGCGGGGGCGGGGGCGGCGGCGCGGGGGAGCTGCAGTGGTGGGGGGCGTGGGGGCGACGGGGGTGGAGTCCGGCGGGGGTCGGGGCGGCGGCGTCGTGGGTCAGGTGAGCGCGCGGGTGGACTGGCGAGGGAGAGGGGAGGAATTAGCTAAGGAGGGAAACTTACTAATGGCGCACCCCGAAGCGGTGCGCCATTAGAATGTTTTTTTTACATAGCAATGGCGCACCCACGACGGGTGCGCCATTAGTAAATTTTTTTATGTAGCAATGGCGCACCAGCCATAGGTGCGCCATAAGTAATTTTTTTTATTATTTTTTGTTGCATCTAATAAATTTTTTAGAAAATGAATATGAATATGAAACAGTAACAATTTTTTTACAAAAACAGTAATAATTTGTGACGGTGGATTGGGCCGGGGAGGGTGCGGGGCGTTGGCGGCGGCGGTGGAGCGGGCCGGGGAGGGTGCGGGGGTCGTCGGCGGCGGTGGAGCGGGCCGGGGAGGGTGCAGTGCGTCAGCGGCGGCGGTGGAGCGGGGGAGGGTGCGGGGGGTCGTCGGCGGCGGTGGAGCGGGCCGGGGAGGGTGCGGTGGGTCGTCGGCGGCGGTGGAGCAGGGGAGCTAGGGTGCGGGTGGTCGTCGGCGGTGGAGCGGGCCGGGGAGGGTGCGGGGGGGGGCGTCGGCGGCGGTGGAGCGGGCCGAGGAGCGTGCGGTGGGTCGTCGGCAGCGGTGGAGCAGGGGAGCTAGGGTGCGGGGGGTCGCCGGCGGCGGTGGAGCGGGCCGGGGAGGGTGCGGGGGGTCGTCGGCGGCGGTGGAGCGGGCCGGGGAGGGTGCGCTGGGTCGTCGGCGGCTGTGGAGCAGGGGAGCTAGGGTGCGGTGGGTCGTCGGCGGCGGTGGAGTGGGGAAGGGTGCGGGGGGTCGTCGGCGGCGGTGGAGCGGGCTGGGGAGGGTGCGGTGGGTCGTCGGCGGCGGTGGAGCAGGGGAGCTAGGGTGCGGTGGGTCATCGGCGGCGGTGGAGCGGGGAGGGTGCGGGGGGTCGGCGGCGGCGCCCGGTGGAGCGGGGTAGAGGGTGCAGGGGGTGCTCGGCGGCGAGGGGGACCGGATCTGGCGAGGTGGGATAGCGATCGCGAGATGGAGGGGGATCGAGATCAAGTGTCCATGAAATATACACTAATGGCGCACGGGGAGCAGTGCGCCATTACTCGCACTGCACCAGGTCCGCCATTAGTAGTTTTGCAAAAAAGTAAAAAATAAAAAAATATTTTAGTGGCGCACTATCCTGCTGGTGCGCCATTACTAGTTACAACTAGTAATGGCGCACTATGTCCTGGTGCGCCATTAGTATGTCTGGCAAAATAAAAAAAATAAAATTTGTTACTAATGGTGCACCGTTTGTCTCGTGCGCCATTAGTGTCTTTCACACTAATGGCGCACCAGCACATGGTGCGCCATTGCTATATTGCAATGGCGCACCACATGTCTGGTGCGCCATTAGTGGCCATTCCATCTATAGCCCTTTTCCTAGTAGTGCAGAAAAGGCCCCAAGATGGGATCTCACGGTCCAGAAGGTTGCGGTGGTGGAAATAGGGTTTTGGCTCCTCCTCTGATGTTTTCAGGGTATGTACGTATATAGGAGGAAGAAGTAGGTCGGTGGAGCCACGAGGGGCCCACGAGGGTGGAGGGCGCGCCCTGGGGTAGGCGCGCCCCCTGCCTCGTGGCCTACTCGTTGATTGCTTGACGTCCACTCCAAGTCCTCTGGATCAAGTTTGTTCAGAAAATCACGTTCCCGAAGGTTTCATTCCATTTGGACTCTGTTTGATATTCTTTTCCTTCGAAACACTGAAATAGGCAAAAAAACAGCAATTTGGGCTGGGCCTCCGGTTAATAGGTTAGTCCGAAAAATAATATAAAAGTGTATAATAAAGCCCATTGAACATCCAAAACAGATAATATAATAGCATGGAACAATCAAAAATTATAGATACATTGGAGACGTATCATGCATCTTATCTCCCTCGCCCACCATTTACTAAAAAATATCAGATCTATATTTATTCTTACCAAAAAGTTGAATACACAGACAATGCCAGTGCAGAAGTGTAGCCCATTGCTCTTGTCAGTACATTTTGTCCTGTAACGCTTGTACTTCTAGGGATTGGTAGTTGATTATGTAGCATCAATCTAGATCTTATCTTCATTATCCTCTATCCCTTCTAGTATTATCATATCTATAATTACTCTCTACAAATTATAGAGTACAGGCAATGCTTATGAAGAAGATTATGTGCTGAAATTCTTGAGTTATCCTTCCCTTGACATGGAGAAGGGTATTATAAAGCCGATGTTAACTGTTAGTGTAAGTCAGTCCTTCTAAAGCATTTATCCTCAACTGTTGTTTAATTTGCTCATACTCCCTATCGTTAACTTCTGTTTAATTATTTGTTTCTATCAACATGCATGTTCATAACAACTGTAAGTTCCAAGTTTTACTTGTAAAACCAAATTCCTTATTCATACCATGCACATTACTAAATACTCCCTATATGTATGCTTGTTTTGTGGATCTATAATCCAGTGTGTGGTGCAGCAGCCCACGTTTGCACCTTGTCATCTCCTGTTTTATCTTACTGATCTGGCTGGTGATATGAACAACATGCCATGCACATTAACCAAAATAGATACAATGATGGTCTTTGCCCTTCATCTATGCTTGTTATGTTGACATGGTAATCCAGTAGTGTGGTGAAGCTCCCCGCATTAGGAACAATGCCAAATTATGCTTGATATTTTGAACTTATTCTTTTTCTAATTTGAAATTGGATGGAATTGACAGGACAGTTATCATCTTTGTTTATACACGTGCAAAACCTATCATCTCTCTGCTTGTTTTAGGGTGATATGCCTGATGGCATGCACAATTCTGCTGAAGGCTGTGAGACAAACCCAACATATATTTCAACAAAGAAGGCAAAACATCTTGAAGATAGCAAGACAATGCCTAAGTCTTGTCTTGACGCAGTGTTCAAGTTACTTGAGACTAGCAGTCAGACAAGCTCACAGAATTCGTTGTCTGAATCAGTTCGACTTCTTCAGTCCCACGTTCTAGCAGAAAGGCATTCTGCAACTCAACTTCGACTTGAAGTCCTATCTCTAAGAAAGATTGCGGAGAACACCAATGAGGACCTCATTGCTAAATAGCTACACCTGGAAGCTATGACCGACATGCTAGGTTGGTATCACAGCCTTGCTCAGCAACTTGTGCAGTAGTTCACGCGCAAGGCTAACCTTTCTTGAACTGTCTTGGAAGTGGTCTTGGTTCAGTATTATTTTGTTACGCTGCAATGGTGCCCAATTTTTGTAATCTACTTCTTCGTGGCGCTTTATGATCACTGGTGGCGAACTTCGATGCCCAGTGGATGTAATATACCATAAATCCTTTATTGTATAGTGTAGGTTTATTCTAAGTTACTATGCCGTAATTTCTTTATTGTATAGATTATGTTTGTTCTTAATTCCTACTAGTTACTGCCATCACTCGCAATTTGAAAAAAAATCTGATGTAATCGACCAGGCCGAAACATTCGCCTCTAATGGGCCTGCTTTTTAGCGGGCCACAATTGGGCCAGCCTGCAACTTTCTTGGGTCTGAAAGGCCATTGGGGCCTTCACACTTTGCGCCAAGCCCACAATTTACACGGGCCTATATTCGGCCCAAAGTTTAGTTGGGCCTTTAGTGGACCAACCGCTTACTTGGGCCCATGTAGCTTTGGGCCATTAATAGGCTGAATATTCTGCAGGCCTGTTATGGCCCAGAAGAAACCATGGGCCTTTAGCAGGCCGAAATGCATGTTGGCCCTCAATTTTCACTAGTCGTCGACGGGCCTTCAACAAGCTAAAATGTACACCAGGCCTTTTTTGGCACAGTTATATGACGGGCCATTACCAGGCCGAAATATATCTTCGGACTTAGTTGGCCCACTGATGTCATGGGCCTTTAAGAGGCTCAAAGCTTAGTACAGGCATCAACGGGCCGAATTATATGACAGGCCTTTAACAGGCCCAATGTGACATTGGGCTCAACTGTTTCCACCTTTATCACGGGCCATTAGAGGGCCGGATGTCGCGTCGGACCATACATGGCCCATGGGCAGCACGGGCCATTCCCAGGCTGAAAGACACATCGGGCTGAAATGGGCCCATGTCTACATCAGGCCTCTAACAGGCCAAAATGTCACTGGGCTGTAATTGGGCCCAAATATTCGGCGAACAATTAACCGGCCAGATCTGGCTTCGGGCCATAAATGCGCCATGTTTAAACAGGCCGTTATTGGGCGGGCCCACTAGTACCTGAGTAAATACTACGGGCCTTTGACTGGGTCAGCCTTTTTAACCTATATGGGCCTCTGTTCGGCCCTGCCACGTGTCGACGAATCATAGGCGCCTTCGGTCCAGTGAGTGGGTGACATCGGTCCCAACGGTGAGCCGACACGTGGTTCCTCTGGCCATTGAGAATTTTACACGTGGAAAATCCCCATTGGTCCGAGCTATCAATGGGTTATCGGATCCAAATCGGAACCCGATAGCTTAACGGCGACCCCTTACGATGGATGCCACGTGTCGGTCACCCTTGAGGAAAGCACTTCTGTGACGCGCGATTTATCGTCATGGAAGTGGATACTTCCGTGATGATAATTTTTGTAATGTCATGGAACCCTTCTACGACAGCACAGGTATGACTATCTTGATTCTGTCATAAAATCGTCATGGATGTACATGCATGACAGAAAACGTGACCTACTGTGACAAACACGTATCATCACGGAAGTGTATTTTTTTGTAGTGGACTTTCCAAGCACACACACTTTTGTTTTCTCGATGGATATTCTGGTTTTTCTCAAATACCTGTTTCACAACCAGATCAAGAGAAAACCACCTTTACTTGTCCTTTTGGAACTTATGCTTATAGACATATACCTTTTGGTATATGTAATGCACCTACTACCTTTCAAAGATGTATGACCGCTATATTCTCTGACTTTTGTGAAAAGATTGTTGAGGTTTTCATGGATGATTTTTCCGTTGATGGAACTTCTTTTGATGATTGCTTAAGAAACCTTGATCTAGTTTTGCAGAGATGCGAGCAAACTAATATTGTCTTGAATTAGGAGAAGTGCCACTTTATGGTTAATGAAGGTATTGTCGTGGGACATAAAATTTCTGAACAAGGTATTGACGTGGATAAAGCTAAATTTGATGCAATTGAGAAAATGCCATGTCCTAAAGATATCAAAGGTAGTTGTAGTATCCTCGGTCATGCTGGTTTCTATAGGAGATTTATTAAAGACTTCTCTAGAATTTCTAGGCCTCTTAAAAATCTTTTACAAAAGGATGTTCCATTTGTTTTTTATGATCATTGTGTAGAAGCCTTTGAAACACTTAAGGAAGCCTTAATTTCTGCACCTATTGTTCAACCACCTGATTGGAACTTGCCTTTTGAAATTATGTGTGATGCTAGTGATTATGTTGTTGGTGTTGTTCTAGGACAAAGAGTTGAGAAGAAATTAAATGTTATTCATTATGCTACTAAAACTCTAGACAGTGCCCAAAGAAATTATGCTACTACTGAAATAGAATTTCTAGCAGTGGTGTTTGCTTGTGATAAATTCAGATCATACATTGTTGATTCTAAAGTTACTGTTCACACTGATCATGCTGCTATAAAATATATTATGGAAAACAAATATGCTAAACCTAGACTCATTAGGTGGGTTCTCTTGCTACAAGAATTTGACTTACATATGTTTTTACCTTGAAGACTGCAGGGCTTACACCCCACAACATTTTATTAAAACAATAGAGCATAAATACAAAGGGTTCCTCAAGATGAGGAAGAAAGAAAAAAGAAGGAAACGATAGAAAGCTATACAAAAGAGGGAGGGGGCTATACCTAAGCACTAAAAACTGAAACCAGAAACCTCATCAAGGAGGTAGGAAGTCAATCCACTTGAGCAGGGCATCCCTGTATCTTTTTTTGATTATGTGGGAGAGCAGCATGATATCATGGATGAAACAATTCTTCCATGCCCTGGAAGTAGGCCGAATGTGCCTAAAAGCTCTGTCATTTCTGACTTTCCAAACATTCCACCAAGCAAGAAAGACCACCTCGGCGAATAAAGGCTTATTGAAATCCTTTCTGGCATGCATAGCAATTTCCACCATGTCATTGCAATCCTTCCAAACAATCTGCAGATAATTCCACACACATACACTGAAATTACACTGGAAAAAGAGATGGTTTCTGTCCTCAAGTGCACCAGTCGGACAGAGTACGCATTCAGACCCATCATTAATCTTCCAATGCCTTCGTTATATCATACCTTTGGTGTTAACCCTGTCCATTGTGACCAGCCAGGCAAACATTTTGATCGACATGGTGCAACAGCTCTTCCAGACCTGTCTCAGAATGGGATTTGCCATAACCGGCTGGTACACAAAGTCATAAAACTTCTTAGAAGAGTATTCTGACCGCTTACCACCTCTCCACGCCCAAGTGTCAGGGCACTCACTGTCCAGTTGGAAAGTTCCCATCAAGGAAGAAAGTTGATTAAGTTCTTGAAAGGCTAGCTTGGACAGGGGCAAGAAAAACAAATCTTGAAAATTCTTAGTCTGAAAAACTTCCATGATATAAAGATTTTTGTGAAGGCAAAAAGAAAAAAGGCTAGGAAATCTTTCATGAAGTGGGGTGCAATTATTTCCAATCTACCCGTGATCAGACCAAAAAAGCAAAGTGTACCCTCTGTTAACACTCACAGAAGTAACTACCCTAAATTTATCCATTAGCTTGCAGACATCTCTCCACCAAAAAGAACAACAAGGTGTTGTATCATGGGGAACTCTTTGGAAATAATAAGAATCCCAAACCAAATGAACCCATGGCACATCCTCTGTTATGGAATTTATTGAGATGATTTAGGAGTAGAGCTTCATTCTGTATACCCAGGTTTAGGATTCCAAGACCACCCTAGATTTGGGTCTACAAACCAGGGGCCAGGCAGCCAAGGAATGGCCCTTGTCCTGACCATATTTTCTCCATAAACCTTGTCTCTGTATTCTTTCCAACTGCTTCTGAATACCCTGGGAATTGACAGGCTGCAAAGGAAGTATATACACAGAGAAGAAATGACTGAATTAACCAGTTGTAATCTGCTCCCTTGGGGCAAAAACCAAGAACTAGTTGTGAGCCTTCTCTCCATGCAGTCTACCAGAGGCAAGAGGTCATTAATTTTAGGTATGGTAGTTCCCACTGGCAAACCCAAATATGTAAATGGCATTGAGCCTAATTGACAACCAAAATGGGCAGCTAAACTAGTAGCATCTGTAGCATTCACATTGATAGGATACATGGATGATTTGTGACAATTGATCTGCAGACCAGTTGCCATTGAGAAAGAGCTTAGCACTGTTTTAAAGGTCTCCAATTGAGAGCTTTCAGCATTTAAGAACAGCAATGTGTCATCAGCATACTGCACCACTGGAATGTCAAGGTCATGAGTTAGCAATGGAAAACTTAACAAGCCCTGTTGCAACATATCATTAGTCATCGTTTGCAAAAGATCTGCAGCAATAAAAACAGCAAAGGAGAAATAGGGTCTCCTTGCATAACACTACACTTGCATTTAAAATGGTTGCCAGGTACACCATTTAATAATACTGAAGAAGTTCCAGATGACAACAACTTTTGAATCCATGTAATCCATCTATTTTCAAAACCCTTTGACAAAAGAATCTTTAAAATTTCCTCATGCTGAATGGAATCAAAAGCCTTTTCAAAATCTAGCTTAAGCAGAAGGATGGGCTTTTTAGACTAATTGCACTGATGGATATATTTAAAATTCCAAGCAAGACAATCCTGAATTGTTCTTGATTTGATGAAACCATATTGGTTATTATGCACACACTTGGTGATCTCCTCCTGAAATCTATTTGCAGCTAGTTTGGTGAGGAATTTAAGATCAACACTAGTAAGAGAAATTGGCCTAAAATCTCCAACAGTCTCAGGAGTCTGCTTTTTTGGGACCAATGTAATGAAGGCATCATTGAAATTTTCCACATGAGTAGTTCCAGCATGAAATTCATGTACCAGCCTAATAAATCACCAGATATGATGTGCCAACATTTCTTTAAGAAGAGGCCATTGAAGCCATCAGGCCCAGGAGCCTTATCAATGGGCAGCTCCTTAATCACCTTTTCAATTTCCTTGACCCCAAAGGGTTTTGTTATCACTTCTAACCCCTGCACCCTTGGGATTAAAGAGGGGATATCTCACTCCAATTTTATTGGAAAAACAGTACCCATTCTGCCTTTAAAGGAATTTAAGAATTCCTTGGCCATTTCCTCATGATCTGATGTAATAGAGCCATCAGACAGCAGCAGACTTGCAATAGAATTCTTTCTATATCTCTCAGTGGCCATAGCCTGGAAAAACTTTGATTTTTCCTCTCCCACTTTGATATACCTAATGGTACATATTTTCCTCCAATATAAATACTGCAGATGTAAATGATGCTCATAGTGCAGTTTTGCAATTTTCCTGAAGTTGGCCTCAGGCCTGGAGAGAGGTCTCATGTCCTAAAATTATCCAACCAAAGAATCACCCGGTTGCAATTTTCAATCAGCCTCTTGATGTGGGACAAACCTTTCTGCCATTTATTTAAAGCAAACCACAAGGCCTTTAATTTATAAATAATGATTGTTGTAATATGGGACATGTGGGAGGTTCTAGCCCATACCTCTTGCACACAATCCATGAAAGCCGACTGGTGTATCCAATAGTTTTAAAACCTAAAGATATTAGCCTTTGGTATGGATGTGCTTATAGAAATTAAGCAAGGTACATGATCACATACAGTTTTTGCAAGAGGAGTAACTTGTGTCATAGGGTAACGGCTTATCCAACTAGCAGAAGTGAAAACCCAGTCAAGTTGTTCAAGAAGTGGCATGTCTTGCATGTTTGACCAGGTAGATCTTCTTCCCTTTTATGGAAGTTCCAATAGACCCAAGTGACCTATGATTTCATTGAAAATGACAATGTCAATCACGTCTCCACCAGGTAGATTCCTATTATCAAGGGATCTAATAAAGTTGAAATCCCACATAAAAATCAATTTTTGTCCCGGCTCAATCTCCAAATTATGTAGCTAGTTAACAAATTCATCTCTCATTTCACCCTGACAAGGTCCATAAATATTCACCAGAAACCATTGTTCATTATTATGTACTGAGGTGAAGTGAATGACAACAGCAAAAGGTTTTACTTCCACCAAAGTACCCTGAAACATGTCTGAATGCCAAACTGTTAAAATACCACCAGAAGCACCTCTCGAGGGTGATTCAATAAATTGGAAAAACCAGAAGGACAGATGCTTTTAACAATCGCACGGGTGCATATAGGAAGTTTTGTTTCTTGCAGACAAACCATAGCACATTGACTTTCAGTCACTTTTTCTTTGACAGAGTGCTGTCGAGCATCAGAATTCAAATGTCTGACATTCCAACAGAGGATTTTCTAGCTACGCGTTGTCACGTGATTAATTGACAACCGAATAAGAGTTAACCAAAAGTAGCATGACATCCAATGCCATATATCCCAAAATATTACAAACTTCAGTAACGCAGTCTGCACCATTCGAAACAAGACCCATAACGACAATAAAAGTAGCAGATTTAACAGGCTCGCCAAACCTAAACAAAGTAGCTAACACGACCATTTAAGCAGAGAATGAAGAAGAGTCCTCCTTTGGATCAGCCATAAGCTTGTCCATCGATAGGAGGGAGGGATCGATCTCCAGTTCTGCTCCCACCGCCTGCAAGACATGGATTGGAGTGTGTGGAGGAGCATATGCTTGCTTGTCTTGGCTATGAGCACCTTCAAAATTTGTAGCGACCCGACCCGAATGGATCAAGTCTCTGTGCTTAAGTGTCATCCCTGGATGGGTATGCTGACACACACAGTACTTGAGGATTTATAACAGAGGTAAATCACATGTATAAAGTAACGTAAATACTATTACCTCAATGCAAATAGCGGAAGTAAAAACAAGGTCATGGATTCCCAGCAACACCAATGGCAAAGTTGAGTGTAGAAATACTAACCCTAACGTATCACTTACTCGTCGTAAGAATCCTGCAACATGAGACGTTGCAGCCATGTAGGTCGGTACATTGAATGTACTGGCAATTTCACACTGTAGAACAATGCTGAATAATGGCTATCACTACATGCATATTTGGCTGGTGGAGGCTCTAAGTTTATTTTTTCATAAAGCTAATTTTTCCTACAACAAAGGAATATATTTTATTTAACTACAAAGTTTGTTGAAAACATTGAGAATGGTAACCCCATCTCAATCCCAAATTAACTTCAATAACCCAACAAATTATTTAAGTAACGTGATGAGATCAACATGATAATTCAAGAACCAGATACTCAAGATGTCCATAACCGGGGACACAGCTAATCATGATTAGTTCGTACACTCTGCATAGGTTTGCGCACTTTTCCGTACAAGACTCGATCTCCTCCGTTGGATTTCTCGCACTTCATGGTGTTTGAGAAACGGATGACTGAGACACCGTCTTTCAGAAACGTTAACTCTTTACTCTGGGTAGACAGTACCACCTACATCCCCCTACATCTGCTAGCCTACCACTGAAATAGGTCACGCAACATACTCAACTATGCCAGAGCCCATAATGGCTTGTGGCTGCACACTGAAGTTTCTAGCATGAATAATCTTATGATCCCTTTGAGCTTGGGTGGCATTCCATAGGGTGATCACACGGGTACTCCGGGATCCCCTTGGGCAAGCACTGGGTTCTCCAGGTGCCCGGGCAAACCACTGGGTGCTCCAGGGTGCCCCAACCAATCCAGCCAGATGTGTATTAAAGTAACCACCTTAATATTCCCTTATAGTCTCTCACAACTTCCATGAATTCCCTCCAAAACCAATCCACGTCTATGAGCATAGCATAGCGGTATAAGCATAACGTAGTAACACCCAGGGGTTTGAATGCAAGACAATAGGTTCTACCTCATCAACTACTTCCCAATACCCACAAGTTATCAATCCTACTCATGCAATGTTTGAGGGTTGAAACTAATGCACAAAAACTGGGTAATAAATGGATATGATCAAAGTATGAACTTGACTTGTACCATTGATGAAGATGATTCACACTCATAACTCCTGATAGTTCTACTCGTCACACTCCGTTCAATCTATCGTAAGCAAGCAATAGTAACCACACATAAGCAATCATGCAAAAGAATCGAAGAAAAGATTTTGGAAAACTTTGAAAACAAGCAATTAACATAAAACAATTTCTAACAGTATCAAAATTAAGTGAATTTGGCCTTATCAGAAAGTTTAGGTGAAGACCTTCGATTTGCAAAAACAATCAACTCAAACGGAGTTATAAAACTCGAGTTATGAACAAAAGAAGTTTGAATATGAATCTGAAAAAAATTCAAAATTTGAAAATTTCAAAAAGTTGATGTGACAGGTTCACTAGACAGGTGAAAACAAGACGAAACTATAGGCGCTGGTTTTATCTAATTTGGATGAACGGGCAAAAAGTTATGGCTATTTGAAAAATCAGGGCCAAACTATTTTACGAAAGAAAAATAACTAAAAGAATTCTAGGTCTAATGTATAAATACGGAGACTAATTGATAATCTAATTATTCTACCGTACACTAGTCTAAAAATAATAAGCTATGGAACTATATAAAAGAATACGAAGAAATATAACTTGATAAGGTAGAGAAAAGACGACTTTAGAGAGAGGAGACAACTTCAAGAAGTCCCGCTCGAGTGAAAAAATATATTTTTCTTTAGTGAATCTAGTCAAACCAAAATATTGATTTAACCCGAATCGAATAATTTTTGGAGGCTCTATGGGTTTATATTTATAGGGGTAAAAGACGTTTAGGATCAAAGGCTAGGAAATGTGGGACTAAACGTAGATGAAAAGAGAAAGAGAAAAACGCGCCTCGTATGGGCCTAAAGTGTTCGGCCGACCGACCGTACACTGCGGGCTGCAGTTTTTTTAGCGCAATTGAAAAGAAAAAAAGAAAATTGTGGAGAAAAAATATACAGGGATGAAATATGGCCAGCTGGGCCTGGCCCATGTAGGAGAGAAGGAAAAAAATGAGTGGCGCCCGATGCCATTATGCTACGCACTTCGGCAACAGTTAGTTCTAGGCGCACGCGCAGTTTTTTTAATATAAACAGAAAGGAAAACTGAATAACGAAAATAAAACAACTTTTTATATAGTCATATTATATATCTAAATTTTCAGAAAAAGATTTACTACAGCGTGAACATTTTTATGGCATCAAATAAATTCCTCAAAAACAGAAATAAAGCAAAGAGTACTACTGTTGCAATAAAACCCAATAAAAATCATTTTAAAAATACCAAAATGATTTCAAATTTATTTATCTCCAATTTTCTAATGTAGTGAATCATTTTTCCCTAATTTCCATATATTTTATTTTTGGAGAAAAATAATTTGAATAAAACCAAAATAACTCCAAATTGAAAAATAAATTCAAAGGAACTTTAAATTTGATTCTTTTAAACTTCCAACTCATATTTCATATGTTTTGAAGAATTCATTTTATCTTCTCTCATGAAAATCATTGAGTTGCTTAAAGTTTCTGAATTTGAAATACTTCCAAATGAAATTCAAATATTTTCAAAAACCCTTTTTCATTTATTTAAATTGAAGAAGTCATCTTATCTTCACTCTAGTGTTTTTTATTTGAAAAGAATTTGGATTCACGGAGACCATAAAAGCAAGATGAAAGTTTTGGGAAAGTCATTTCATTCCCTCTCATTTAACTTTCGAGAAGTTTCGTATTTCACTTAATTTCACACATCATAATAAAGCAAACAATCAAAACTATCTATTTAATATAACATTCCAAAATTTAGAATTTTGGGATGTTACAAACCTACCACCCTTAAAATGAATCTCGTCCTCGAGATTCGGAGAGGCTAGAAAGAAAAGGTTAGGTTCGGGGTCTTCTCAAAATCCATTGATCGTCACAGGGGGTCTGGGGTGCTACCACCCTTAGAAACATTTTTACGGTTCCATCAAAACTCATATACTCCATCCATTATTGTTGACAGTGTTGATTTTTTCAGATCTTCCGAAAAATTCCTCCTCTGGCTCTTCCGGTAGTGGCATAACATTTTTCCTCAATTCCTGTGTCCTTGGTAAGGTTCTTCTGTGACCAGGTCTTCTTAGCTGACGGGTCTAGCGCCAATACTAAACAACTATCGATATCTCATGGTGGTCATCAAACAATTTTACTGGGTCCCTGTAGAAAATGTGTCTGGGCTTCATTCTCACCGTATGACCTACGAATGGCAGCAGCTACCTTGTACAAGCGAAAATTGTCATACCATTCTAAGTTTTAACAAGGTTTTGATATCATCGTCTCTCTCTACTATGGGTAAGTCACTCAGATTTACCATCCCATATAGCAAAGCGAATAATAAGAGTAAGTCGGTATGGTGATCAATCCATCCCGCACCCAAATCATTACCTTGTATATGGTTTAGCGAATCTCGTATTCTAACACTCGGTCATCCTCACAAGCATTGCAGAATTTCGCTTGTTGATGAACTAAGTTCGGAAGAATCCATGGATCCTGCAAGCTGAACAAACATCTACCGTTTCTTCACATCTCTCAGGTTTTGCGTTACTCCTATAAGATCGTGTGTTGATAAAGGCATAACTTCTTCCAGGGTTTTTCCTTCAGCAAGAGTGTGCTTGCTTCTTGGCAGGTCCTGGGGCCTGTGGGTTATGGCCTCACCTCATCACATCTATAGCTTCAACTCATCCCGGGGTTACAACTGCTCCTTATTACCAATATTATACCTCCTTTATATCCAATAGTACTTCATCCCTTCATATTCCTGGGGTATCCCACAAATCAAGATAAAACTCGTACTTGTTTGTCTGTAGTCCACTCTGTGGAATATCGTTATCTTTTCCAGGGGTCAAGGGTCCTCATAGGGTACTACCACCCTTAAAATGCTCCAATTCTTCCATAGACCATATTTCTCATATCCTCGAAAATGGTCAAAATCTTTCTTCATAGAGTAACAACTCATAAAATCCAAATCACTGCTAACTCCATTGATTCTCAAATTAATACAATCTCCTGCATTTCCATTACATGCCTCAACTCAACACCTCAATATAAGAGAAATGCTTTCACTACTACTACTACATTTCTTTTGTCGCAAACTCAACTATTTAGCACAAGCCTCCTTCTCTTTGGGACAATCCCTGGCGAAGTGCCCTGCTTCATTACAGCAGAAACACATTACTTCTAACAAGTCTCGAGATTTCCTCATGATTACATAGCCTCCTTGGATCATCGACTTCCTTTTTGGGCAACCGCTGAAGTAGTGCCCTGAATATTTGCACTTGAAACATGTTATATGACTCAGGTCCTTCTTTGTAGAAATTGGGTTGTTTTGGGGATACATTCTATTTCTCTTCCTGTACTTTTCCATGCCAATTATGGCTTCTATTTCCTGTGGGTCATACTCTACTTCATTTGCCGGGAATTCTACTAGATCCCCATTCATACAATTCTGGGAGATGTGTCCTTCTTCTCCACATGAATAACATGACTTGGTGCAAGGTTTAATTGGTTCTTCTTTGGTTGTGTCCTCCACCTCTTCCTTCATCACATGGTCTTCTAAAATTTCCATGAGGGCTCCTTTCATTGCTTCTTTCTTCTGCTGGATGGTTCTTTGTACCATGGGTTAAATGTGACACGGAGTAGGGTAGTGGGTAGTCCCTTCACAGAAGAAACAAGAAATCTGCCTAGTTGGGCATTCTTCAGCTGGGTGACTTTCTTCACAATGAGGGCATTCGTCCTGGTGTTCTTTATGGTTGTGTCCTATTTCTCCACAGAGATTGCATGCATAAGGTTTCTTCATATCCTTTCCATAAGGCTTCAATTTCTGGGACACAAACCGAGACTTTGGAAAAGTCAACTTAAATTCTTCCCAAGTGGTTACTCTTTGCCATCCATTAATGGTTTGGTACATCCTCCACCAAGTAGCAGCACGTTTTTCAAAACACTGCAGAGCATGCTGGGCCATATCCTTTCCGGCTACAAAATTATTCTTCATGTGATCCTCCATGTTCTGAATCCATCGGTCCGTCTCCAATTGACTCATCGGTCCAGAAAATATAAGCTCATCTCCATTCATCCTCTATTGGGTCCATGGGTTTTGGGGTGATATGAGAGAGATAGAGAGGGATACACACAATACAAACAATAGTTTTGACAAGACAGATTTTTATTTTATGGCTGTCGAAAAAATATCAAACAAATGACAGCTCACAAACATCGTGTCTAACGTAGGTATATAATAGAGGTTTGTTCTTCTAAAGGTCAATAAATCTTCAAGGTCACCAAACTCTTCAAGTCTTGTTCATGTCCCTGATGGCTTCTTCTGATCGTGCTTGTCCTTCTCAAGTTCTTTGGCCAGATCATCTCTATTGACGCGAAGTCTCTCATGATGTGCTTTAATATTCTGGAGTTGCGTTCCAACTTCTGGGTTTCAACAACCTTGGTATCAACCATGGTCCTACTATCCTTCAGTTCCTTACCAATCTCTTGTATCTCGAGGATTTTGCTCCTCCAGCTTGGCTACTTTCAGCTTCTGGGTCCTGAGTTCTTCAATAAGTACTTCCTTGTCAATTATGGCTTCCTGCAGGTCCACCCTAAACTTCTTGATGTAATACTCCAGATCCTGGGAATCCACGAGCTAAGGTTAAAACTTCATCTTTTGCTGATAGGTGCTCCATCAGCCTTCTACCATCCAATCCTTCCGAAGAAATGCATGCTTAACTCAGCACGGTGACAATAGCATAAGCGGGCGATAACATCATGGATAGCCGTGTTTATGCCCATGTCTCTGCCATGAGTTATCATTCCACGGTTGATATCTCCTGCCTTAGGGTTTTCTTGACAAAACTTTTAGTTCTAATGCTCCATGTTTCGGTCTCTCTCCAACACACCTTGATCTTGGGTATTGACAGCTTCATTAGTCTGACAAGTTCCATCAGGGTAGCCTTCCTAGGTCATACCAATCTAGAAATTCTTTAGAGCCTTCAAATTCTCCTAGTCTTCAGAGTCTTCAACCGTTTTAGTTTCCATTATAATGCTCGGTAAAATCCTCTTCATTCCGAAGTGGTCTTAGTTGTCCGATATCTTGTACTTCTTGGAGTGGTCTCATCAGTTGATTCCTCGTGTGGGCAAATGGGGAAAGGGGTATAGTCTAACTAAAACGGAATATTTGATAAAGCTCATAAAAGAAGATAGGTAAAAGATCTTTTTGAAAATAATGTTTTAGAGAAAATCTTTCCTATGGGCTTGCCAGTTTCTAGGGGTCACGTCCTAGAGTCAACATGGGCTCTGATACCATCTTGTAGGGACCCGACCCGAATGGATCAAGTCTATGTGCTTAAGTGTCATCCCTGGATCGGTATGCTGACACACACAGCACTCGAGGATTTATAACAGAGGTAAATCACATGTATAAAGTAACGTAAATACTATTACCTCAATCCAAATAGCGGAAGTAACGACAAGGTCATGGATTCCCATCAACACCAACGGCAAAGTTGAGTGTAGAAATGGTAACCCTAACATATCACTTACTCGTCGTAAGAATCCTGCAACATGAGACATTGTAGCCATGTAGGTCAGTACATTGAATGTACTGGCAATTTCACACCGTAGAGCAATGCTGAATAATGGCTATCACTACATGCATATTTGGCTAGTGGAGGCTCTAAGTTTATTTTTGCATAAAGCTAATTTTTTCCTACAACAAAGGAATATATTTTATTTAATTACAAAGTTTGTTGAAAACATTGAGAATGGTAACCCAATCTCAATCCCAAATTAACTTCAATAACCCAACAAATTATTTAAGTAAGGTGATGAAATCAACATGATAATTCAAGAACCAGATACTCAAGATGTCCATAACTGGGGACACCGCTAATCATGATTAGTTCGTACACTATGCAGAGGTTTGCACATTTTTCCCCACAAGACTCGATCTCCTCCGTCGGATTTCTCGCACTTCATGGTGTTTGAGAAACGGATGACCGAGACACAGTCTTTCAGAAACGTTATCTCTTTACTCTGGGTAGACAGTACCACCTACATCTCCCTACATCTGCTAGCCTACCACTGAAAGAGGTCATGCAACATACTCAACTATGCCAGAGCCCATACTGGCTTGTGGCTGCACACGGAAGTTTCTAGCATGAATAATCTTATGATCCCTTTGAGCCTGGGTGGCATTCCATAGGGTGATCACACGGGTACTCCGGGATCCCCTTGGGCAAGCACTGGGTTCTCCAGGTGCCCGGGCAAACCACTGGGTGCTCCAGGGTGCCCCAACCAGTCCACCCAGACGTGTATTAAAGCAGCCACCTTAAGTTTCCCTTAGTTATTATATAGTCTGTCACAACTTCCATGAATTCTCTCAAAAACCAATCCACGTCTACGAGCATAGCATAGTGGTATAAGCATAACGTAGTAACACCCAGGGGTTTGAATGCAAGACAATAGGTTCTACCTCATCAACTACTTCCCAATACCCACAAGTTATCAATCCTACTCATGCAATGTTTGAAGGTTGAAACTAATGCACAAAAACTAGGTAATAAATGGATATGATCCAAGTCTGAACTTGCCTTGTACCGTTGATGAAGATGATTCGCACTCATAACTCCTGATAGTTCTACTCATCACACTCTGTTCAATGTATCGTTAGCAAGCAATAGTAACCACACATAACCAATCATGCAAAAGAATCAAAGAAAAGATTTCGGAAAACTTCGAAAACAAGCAATTAACTCTTGCAACATAAAAAAATTTCTAACAGTATCAAAATTAAGTGAATTTGGCCTTATCAGAAAGTTTAGGTCAAGAGCTTCGATTTGCAAAAACAATCAACTCAAACGGAGTTATAAAACTCGAGTTATAAACAAAAGAAGTTTGAATATGAATCTGAACAAATTTCGAAATTTGAAAATTTCAAAAAGTTGATGTGACAGGTTCACTGGACAAGTGAAAACAAGACGAAACTATAGGCGCTGGTTTTATCTAATTTGGATGAACGAGTAAAAAGTTATGGCTATTTGAAAAAGTCAGGGCCAAACTGTTTTACGAAAGAAAAATAACGAAAAGAATTCTAGGTCTAATGTATAAATACGGAGACTAATTGATAATCCAATTATTCTACCGTACAATAGTCTAAAAAATAATAAGCTATGGAACTATATAAAAGAATACGAAGAAATATAACTTGATAAGGTAGAGAAAAGACGACTTTAGAGAGAGGAGACAACTTCAAGAAGTCCCGCCGGAGAGAAAAAATATATTTTTCTTTAGTGAATCTAGTCAAACCGAAATATTGATTTAACCCGAATCAAATAATTTTTGGAGTCTCTATGGGTTTATATTTATAGGTGGAAAAGACGTTTAGGGATCAAAGGCTAGGAAATGTGGGACTAAACGTGTAGTTGAAAAGAGAAAGAGAAAAACGCGCCTTGTATGGGCCTAAAGTGTTCGGCCAGCCTGCCGTACGTACACTGCGGGCTGCAGTTTTTTGAGGGCAATTGAAAAGAAAAAAGAAAACTGTGGAAAAAATATATATAGGGATGGAATATGGCCGGATGGGCCTGGCCCATGTAGGAGAGAAGGAAAAAATGAGGGAGCGCCCGATGCCATTACGCTGCGCACGTGAGCAACAGTTAGTTCCAGGCGCACGTGCAGTTTTTTTTAAATATAAACAGAAAGGAAAACTGAATAATGAAAATAAAACCAAATTTTATATAGCCATATTATATATCTAAATTTTTAGAAAATGATTTTCAACAGCGTGAACATTTTTATAGCATCAAATAAATTCCTCAAAAATAGAAATAAAGCAAAGAGTACTATTATTGCAAAATAAAGCAATATAAATCATTTTAAAAATACCAAAATGATTTCAAATTTATTTCTCTCCAATTTTCTGATGTAGGGAATCATTTTAGCCTAATTTCCATATATTTTATTTTTGGAGAAAAATAATTTGAATAAAACCAAAATAACTCCAAATTGAAAAATAAATTCAAAGGAACTTTAAATTTGATTCTTTTAAACTTCCAACTCATATTTCATATGTTTTGAAGAATTCATTTTATCTTCTCTCATGAAAATCATTGAGTTGCTTAAAGTTTCTGAATTTGAAATACTTCCAAATGAAATTCAAATATTTTCAAAAACCCTTTTTCGTTTATTTAAAATGAAGAAGTCATATTATCTTCACTCCTGGGTTTTGTATTTGAAAAGAATTTGGATTCACGGAGACCATAAAAGCAAGATGAAAGTTTTGGGAAAGTCATTTTATTCCCTCTCATTTAACTTTTGAAAAGTTTCGAATTTCACACATCACAATCAAGCAAACAATCAAAACTATCTATTTAAGATAACATTCCAAAAATTAGAATTTTGGGATGTTACAGAATTGGGCTGGGCCTTGTCACCCATGGGCTTGGAGCGAGGACGTTTCTTCATGGGCTGAAGAGAGAGCTGCTGAAAAACCACATGTTTGAAGCGATACAGTCTGTCCGCGCTTCTGGTGCAACGTCTCAGTGACGTGTCCACAATGGGAGCACGTACCTTTCTCCTTCCTCCATGTTTCTTCTCCTTGGCTTGTTTCTCCATAGAAAAAACCACAAGTGAGGACTGTGATATATCACCAGAATCAGCAGGCAGGACATCTTCAGACGCAGGAGCAGAATCAACAGGCAATTCTTCAAACAGAACTCTAGCAACTGGGCGCTTGACCATCACAGACTTCCTTGTAGGAGCAAAACTGGGCAAAGTTGCTACCAACAGAGACATCTTCTTTGACTCATCAAAAGAAATAGACCAGGATCGCTTGGAGTGGGTGATTGTGCCCATTGGCTTGAAGAATATTGACCTTGGCACCTCCTTGAAAGTAAAATCAAACATCAGGTTCTGAAAAGATCTCTTCCAAATCATCTCTGGAGGAAGAGGTGGCCCTGCCACAATACGTGCCATGCCAATGAAGATCTCATGATGCTGGACTACAGGGGGTTGATAAGGCACAATTGCCAGAGGGTTCCCCAATAAAACAGGTTGCTGCAGAGGATGTAGGATCTGATCTGGCTGCAGTTGCTGATCATCTTGTTGCTACAAATTTTCACCCTGAACTTGTTGTTCCACTGAAGCTGAACCTTCTGGCTGATCAATCACAATAGAAACCTGGTCTTGCTCTGGAGCTGCAGGTTGTGGAAGCTGCTGAATCTCTGCATCATCACCCCACAGAGCATTGCCCCTGGAGCCACATCATTCTGAGGCGGAGGAGGAGCAACAATAGGGGCATCATTCCATCCCAGCATTGGGTAAGGGGGTAGAACAAAAGGCAGATTATTTGGTACCAGATTCCCAAGCAATGTATGAGGATTCCCATCCAAAGGCATTGGATCCTCATCGTTCGGCATTTGATCAACAAATTCTGCTCCCAAAACATTGCAGGCAGCAGTCCAAGAAACCTGTGCACCACCCCACTCAACATAGTCTCCAAAAACTAGATCATGTGGAACTAGAGGCGTATCCGGAAAACTAGCTTCAACTAGTGTTCTGACAAGGTAAGGATCTTCATTGTCCCAGGAGATAAACTTCCCAAAAGTACCTATTGCTTGCGAGATGAACTCAGGAGTGCGGTAATCTAGGGGAATGCCAATGAACATTAACCAGCCCTTGCGGAAACCATGAGTCCCCTCAAAATTTCCCCCCTCATCATGCTTCATAAATCTAACAAATCGGTCATTGCCAAGAGGAAAAGGAGCATGCTGAACCAGAGTGTATCTGAGTGTCGGATCTCTAACATGGAACAGCCCAACCCCATGAAAGCACGGCTGAGCAAAGCAAACCAAAATACCTATATCCTGCAGAAACTACACAACCTCCTCGCGAACTGGCCCGAGTGGCCCCTCCGGGGCGGGCATCACCTCAACAACCATGAAATCCTCATTGCGGCAGGGTGGGCGCGATGCAGGCATGAAGAAGGTGCGACAAAGACGACGGGCGCCTCCGTCGATGATGTGGTGGCCAGCTAGCACGAAGCACTTAGGATCGAGGTCGTAGTTCGCCATGGAAGATGGAAAAGCTTGCCTGGGGTTTTCTTTGGACCGAGAAGAGGGATTGTGCAGCAATGAGGGTGGCGATGATGGGACTGGACAGTCTATCCAAATAACTCCGGCTCCCTTCCCATGACAGGCAGATGATTTCGAGAAAATCATATTTTGTTGCACAGACATTAGCTTCCAAACCAATCCACTGGAGCGCGCGAAATCATTACAGTCCTGCCTAGAGTGACCCGGCCGAGCAAGCCGAGCAGACCACTCACATTCCACTTGCAGATGACAGGTGGCCCCTCTGTGAGCAAACAGTGCAAGTAACAACTCGGTCCACCATGTCATCGACCATGGCTTCAAATTGACGAGCAGCTTCTTGCGAGGAGGGGATATCCTGGATATTGGCCATTGGGCTCGGTCTAGAAGAGCTAGAGGGCCCACTAGCAATTGGGCTGTGTTGTGTCTGTGGGCTGGCAGTCGGTTGGATCTCCAAATGCAATGGGCCAGAATCTAATCGATCATTTTCAATTGGAGACAATCCCGCCTCCGCGATCTACGCCGAGGGATCTCCAACATGCACGGGCATCTGTTCCACATATTCCAGATCACACGCCGGCGCTGGGGTCGCCGGCCATCCCAACTCCGACAATGGAGTAACCGTACCAAACACAATAGGTGGTCGAGCCACCGTCCAATTCAAGTCCAGGGGGAGACTGCCGGATGACAACACGTTCATGAGCAGAGAAATCATAACCACCATCAGTTATTGTATCAATACAATTTTGCGTAGCGGGATATCTATATCCTTTGCAAGCAGAGTATTGCTCAAACGTGGCAAAAGAAAGTTTCTTTTTAGCAGAGCCTGCTGACTTGAGAGAAGATCTAATAGGAGGTTTATGCATGGCCCATAGACCTAGGGATGATCGACGCTTAGTTGGATTAACTCGAATCCATTCAGCTTCACACTCTTTCCTCCAGATCTTGAGCTCTCTAATCCAATTAGGCCCCCCATTGCCAGGCGCGCCCAGTTGGGTTGTGCCCACCTCAGATACCTTCCGGACTCTGTTTTTCTTCCGTTTGCTTGTTTCCCAAGATAAAAAATCTCTATATACCCCCCAAACCTATTGACCACCGTATCACGGAGAAATCTTCTGTTCTTTTTTCTCGTTGTTTTCCTGACAGGTCTGAAAATATGTCATCCCAAGATTCGGAGGGTGAGAGCTATGTTGCTGATTTTATCACAAACCCCAAGGTTTATGGGGATGTGGAGCACTATAGCTGGACTTCGGAGGAAGAAGAAGACTATGATCCTAAAGGGGAGGAGGAGACAAGATCAGACGAATTTGAAGTTCCATTGCCTCAACCTGGGGACATGCACATGGAATTCAGCAAGTCAAGTCATCTCAGCCAAGCAAAGAAACTTAAGATCAAGTTTATCCCCTTTCGTCTCTTGCGGGAAAAGAAGCAAGAATTATGCAAAAAGATATTAGAGCTCGAGTAGGAGATCGGTGACTTAAAGGAGGAAAATCCATCCTCAAGCATAAGCCAATGAAGAAAGACAAATCTACTACATCACCACCACCACCTTCGTCTTCATCACCAAAAGAAACTTGAGTATCGGGTATGGGCACTCCCCTTAGCTTGTGCCAAGCTTGGGGGCGGTGCCCCGGTATCATATCACCTCCACTATCTTTTGCCTTACTTATCTTAGTTCGATCCTCAGTTATCTTTTGCTTTAGTTGAATAAAAGTTTAGTTCGATCCTTTCTTTTCAAGTGTTTGCTTAGTGATCTATCCTTGTAACTGTGTGCGAGATATGTAATAAAGTTTTGTTTGAGTTTTGTTTTCTTTACTTTCATGTTCAATAAAAAGAAAGGAAATAAATGAAAAATATCATATGCTAATCTTATGGTAAGTACTGACATCACATAAGGAAGAGTATAAGTAGAAAATTTTATTGGAGATTTACAAACATAGCATTGGTCAATGATGCAATTCATGAAAGAATTAATAAGGTAAGAGAAGTTTCACATGCAAATACACTATCTTGGACATATTTTATGATTGTGAGCCCCCATCAAAATATTATATGCAAAAATTGTTGACGTTGGACAAGGAAGACAACGTAATGATTTATGTTTGTTCAGATTCACACAGAAGTTATATTGTCATAGATCCTTTAACATGTGGTGTTGACCCCATCTTCGCTAGCCAAAAATTTCGCACTAAGTAGAGATACTACTTGTGCTTCCAAAAACCCTTGAACTCAAATCTTGTTTTCAGAGTCCACCATATCTTCCTATGGATTGAGTAAGATCCTTCAAGTAAGTCGTCATCGGTGCAATAAGGCAATAAAAATCCCTTCTAAAAGTGCTGGATCATTTAGTGTAAGATGAAATTGAGCATTGTACGAACTTGTGATGGCAAAGAATAAAAGCGACAAACTTCATAATAAAGGTTGCTATCATAAGGGGCAATATAATGTGATGTTCTTTTGCACTAAGAGATTGAGCATACAACCAAAAAGCGCATGGCAACCTGTGCTTCCCTTTGCGAAGGGCCTATCTTTTACTTTTATGTATTTACTTTTATGCAAGAGTCAAAGTATTTCTCTTTATTCCTTTTTATTTTCTCTTTTGGCAAGCACCATGTGGTGAGGAGAGATCTAGGCACATATATCCAGTTGAATATGAGTGGGCATGAGTTATTCTTGTTGACATCACCCTTGAGGTGAATACATTGGGAGGATGAACTATAAGCCCCTATCTTTCTATGTGTCCGGTTGAAACTTTTTGCTCATGTGTATGCGGTGAGTGTTAGCAATCATAGAAGACTATATGATGGTTGAGTATGTGGACTTGCCATAAGGCTCCGATACGTGACCCTTCCTGAAAAGATGATCAATTGTAGTTGCAAAGTTGACTGAGAACATAGTTTGTTGATTTTCAATAGAGTTTATGCTTTATACTTCGATGTTGTGCTGAATTGTTACTTGTCCATGAGAAGTTATATGATAAAGTTTGTTGCTGTTATAATGATATACATTATGCTTCTATGTCCGTATTTTGTTTTTATCGACACCTCTGTCTCTCTCTCTAAGCATCTGGCCATGTTTTTCGATTTTGGTTTTCGCTTGAGGACAAGCGAGGTCTAAGCTTGGGGAAGTTTATACGTCCATTTTGCATCATGTTTTCCTACTATCATTTATATTGTTTTTATACATAATAATTCTTTTTGGAGTAATTATAATGCCTTTTCTCTCATAATATGCAAGGTTCACACAGGGAGGGAGAATACCGGGAGCTGGAATTCTGGACCTGAAAAAGCTACGTCAGGCCACCTATTCTGCACAAATCCAAATGAGCTAAAACTTCATGGAGATTTTTTTATGGAATATATAAGAATTATTGGAGCAAATAACTATAGGCGAGGCCCACCAGGTGGGCACAACCCACCTGGGCACGCCAAGGAGCCTAGGCGCGCCCTGGTGGGTTGTCCCCTCCTCGGCCCACCTCCGGTGCCCCTCTTGTGGTATATAAGTCATTTTGACCTATAAAAAATAAGGGGAGGACTTTTAGGGCAAAGTGCCGCCGTCTCGAGGCGGAACTTGGGTAGGAGCACTTTTGCCCTCCGGCGGAGCGATTCCGCCGGGTGAACATCCCTTCCGGAGGGGGAAATCACTGTCATCATTATCACCAACAACTCTCCCATCTTGGGGAGGGCAATCTCCATCAACATCTTCAACAACCCCATCTCCTCTCAAACCCTACTTCATCTCTTGTGTTCAATCTTTGTACCAGAACCTTAGATTGGTGCTTGTGGGTGACTTGTAGTGTTGATTACATCTTGTAGTTGATTACTATATGGTTTATTTGGTGGAAGATTTTATGTTCAGATCCATTATGCTATTTAATACTTCTCTGATCTTGAGCATGATTATCATTTGTGAGTGGTTACTTTTGTTCTTGAGGTCACGGGAGAAATCTTGTTGCAAGTAATCATGTGAACTTGATATGTGTTTGATATTTTGATGGTATGTATGTTGTGATTCCCTTAGTGGTGTCATTTGAACATCGACTACATGGTACTTCGCCTTATTAGGGCCTAAGGGAATGCATTGTGGAGTAGTTATTAGATGATGGGTTGCAAGAGTGACAGAAGCTTAAACCCTACTTTATGCGCTACTTCGTAAGGGACTAGATGAAATTCCTGTGTACCCTCAAGAACGCTTTGCTTATCATAAGAGACCGTTTTGTCCTGTCCATTGCCTCAAAAGGATTGGGATACCTTGCTGCATTTTTGTTACCATTACCGTTACTTGCTCGTTACAAATTATCTTGCTATCAAACTACTCGTTACTTATAATTTCAGTGCTTGCATAAAATACCTTGCTGAGAACCACTTGGCATTTCCTTCTGCTCCTCGTTGGGCTCGACACTCTTACTTATCGAAAGGACTAGATTGATCCCCTATACTTGTGGGTCGTCACCTCGCTACCCCATCTGTCACTGGGTGAGGACACCGCAAGATTGAACCCATCACAAAGCACCTCTTCCCATTGCAAGAAAAATCAATCTAGTTGGCCTAATTAAACCAAAGATTTGGAGAAGAAATACGAGGCTATAACAATCATGCATATAAGAGATCAAAGAAAACTCAAATAATATTCATGGATAGATTTGATCATAAACTCGGACTTCATCGGATCCCAACAAACACACCGCAAAAAGTCATTACATCAAATATATCTCCAAGAACATCGAGGAGAACATTGTATTGAGAATCAAAAAGAGAGAAGAAGCCATCTAGCTACTGCATACGGACCCGTAGGTCTATGGTGAACTACTCACGCATCATCAGAGGAGCACCAATGAGGATGATGAACCCCTCCGTGATCGTGTTCCCCTCCGGCAGAGTGCCAGGATAGGGCTCTAGATTGGATCAAGTGGTTCTGGAACTTGCGGCAGCTGGAATTGTGTTTCGATCGCTCCCCAAGGGTTTCTAGAATATCTGAGGATTTATAGAGCTAAGAAGCGGTGGAGGAGACCTCCATGGGCCCCATCAGGGCGCGCTAGGGACCTCTAGCGCGTCCAGGTGGGTGGTGGGCCCCATGGGCCTCGCCTCTGCTGCTTCCTTGGCTCCCAAGTTGTCTTCTGGTCCAAAAAAATATCCAAAAAGTTTTTCTGCGTTTGGACTCTGTTTGATATGGATATTCTGCAAAGTGAAAAATAAGCAAAAAACAGCAACTGGCACTGGGCACTATGTCAATAGGTTAGTCCCAAAAAATGATAGAAAGGTGTTATAAAATGAATGTAAAACATCCAAGAATAATAATATAACAGCATGGAACAATCAAAAATTATAGATATGTTGCAGACGTATCAGAGCCTCAATACTATCATGAGGGATAGTTTGAGCCGTGGCCGTAGACCAACTTGGGCCAAAACAATAAGCTTAGGGGAGTGCATATTTCTCACCGACATTACATTCATGTATGCTACTTCATGAGCTTGTGTTGGTTTTTCCCTTTAAGAGGAAAGGGTGATGTAGCAAAGTAGAGATAAGTATTTCCCTCAGTTAAGAACCAAGGTATCAATACAGTAGGAGGAACACACAAGCCTCCAATGATAGCACCTGCACAAATAAACAAATACTTGCACCCAACGCGATAAAGTGGTTGTCAATCCCTTCACGGTTACTTGCAAGGATGAGATCTGATAGAGATAGGTATAAAAGATAAAAAAGTGCAAAGTAAAGTAGAGGTAAATAAATTGCAGCAAGGTATTTTTGGGTTTTTGGTTTTTGATAAGAATAGACCTGGGGGCTATAGTTTTCACTAGAGGCTTCTCTCTTGAAAGAACGCATACGGTGGGTAAACAAATTACAGTTGAGCAATTAACAGAAAAGCGAATAATTATGATGATATCTAAGGCAATGATCATGAATATAGGCATCATGTCCATGACAAGTAGACCGACTCCTGCCTGCATCTACTACTATTACTCCACATATCGACCGGTATCCAGCATGCATCTAGTGTATTAAGTTAATAGGAACGGGGTAACACCTTAGGCAAGGTGACATGATGTAGAGGGATAGATCCAATCGATATGAGTAAACCCCACCTTTTATCCTTAATGGCAACAATACAAATACGTGTCATGTCCCTTTCTGTCACTGGGATTGAGCACCACAAGATTGAACCCATTACAAAGCACCTCTCCCGTTGCAATAAAAATCAATCTAGTTGGCCTAAGAAAATCAATAGATCGGAGAGAAATACAAATCTATCTTAATGATGCATAGAAGAGTTCAGAGAATACTCAAATAACATTCATAGATAATTTGATCATAAACTCACAATTCATAGGATCTCAACAAACGCACCGCAAAAGAAGATTACATGGAATACATCTCAAAGAACATTGAGGAGAACAATGTATTGAAGATCAAATAGAGAGAAGAATCCATCTAGCTACTAGCTATGGACCCGTAGGCCTGTGGTAAACTACTCACACATCATTGGAAGGGTGGCAAGGTTGATGTAGAGGCCCTCTGTGATTGAACCTCTCTCCGGCAGAGCAGAGTATCGGAATAGGTCTCCAGATGGGCTCACAAGGACAGAAACTTGCAGTGGCAGAAAAAGTATTTTTGGTGCCTTCTGGTATACGGGGAATATTTGGGTATTGATGGAGCTGAGATTAGGGTTAGACGTGCCACGGTTGGCACACAAGCTTGAGAGGTGCCCTCCCTCCTAGGGCGCAGCCCCCAAGCTTGTGGCCAATCCATGGCCCTTTTAGCCTCCTCCGGAAGCTTCGTAGGTGTCTTCTTGTCTAGAAAAATCGTCAAAAAGTTTCGTTCCGTTTGGACTCCATTTGGTATTGATTTTTGGTAAAAGACTAAAACAAGGAAAGAACCGCAACTCGCACTTGGCACTAGGTTAATAGGTTAGTCCCAAAAAAATTATAAAATAGCATAATAATGCATATAAGACATCCAAGATGGATAATATAATGGCATGGAACAATCAAACATTATAGATACGTTGGAGACGTGTCAAGCATCCCCATGCTTAATTCATGCTCGTCCTCGAGTAGGTAAATGATAAAAACAGAATTTTGGATGTGGCATGCTACCTAACATGTTTATCAATGTAATCTTTCTTTATGTGGTATGAATATTCAGATCCATAAGATTCAAAACAAAAGTTTAATATTGACATAAAAACAATAATACTTCAAGCATACTAAAAAGCAATCATGTCTTCTCAACATATCATGGCTAAAGAAAGTTATCCCTACAAAATCATATAATCTTGTCATGATCTATCTTCATCACACAAAGTATTTATCATGCACAATCCTGTTGACAAGCCAAGCAATTGTTTCATACTTTTGACGTTCTTAAGCCTTTTCAACTCTCATGAAATACATGAGCGTGAGCCATGGATATAGCACTATAGGTGGAATAGAATACGATGAAGGAGGTTGTGTGGAGAAGAAAAAAATAGAGAAAGTCTCACATCGACAAGGCTAATCAATGCGCTATGGAGATGCCTCAATGCAACGAGTAGGGATTGCCATGGAACGGATGCACTAGAACTATAAGTGTATGAAAGCTCAAAAGGAAAACTAAGTGGGTGTGTATCCAACTTGCTTGCTCACGAAGACCTAGGGCATTTGAGGAAGCCCATCATTGGAATATACAAGACGCCAAGTTCTATAATGGAAAAATTCCCAGTAGTAATTTATGAAAGTAAAAAAATAGGAGACTCTCTATCATGAAAAATATGGTGCTACTTTGAAGCACAAGTGTGGAAAGGATAGTAACATTGTCCCTTCTCTTTCTCTCAATTTTTTTCTTTTTTTCTTTTTGGGCCCTTTGGCCTCTCTTTTTTATTTTATGTCCGGAGTCTCATCCCGACTTGTGGGGGAATCATAGTCTCTGTCATCCTTTCCTCACATGGGACAATGATCTAATAATGATAATCATCACACTTTTATTTACTTACAACTCAAAAATTACAACTCTATACTATAACAAAGATATGACTCTATATGAACGCCTCATGCATATATGATTATGCAAAACAATATGACAATGATGGTGTGTGTCATAATAAAACGGAACGGTGGAAGATGCATGGCAATATATCTCGGAATGGCTATAGAAATGCCATAATAGGTAGGTATGGTGGCTATTTTGAGGAAGATATAAGGTGGCTCATGTGTGAAAGAGTGTATCATATCACGGGGGTTTGGATGCACCGGCAAATTTTGCACCAACACTCAAGGTGAGAAAGGGCAATGCACGGTACCGAAGAGGCTTAGCAATGGTGGAAGGGTGAGAGTGCGTATAATCCATGGACTCAACATTAGTCATAAAGAACTCACATACTTATTGCAAAAGTTTATTATCCCTCGAAACAAAGTACTAATACGCATGCTCCTAGGGGATAGATTGGTAGGAAAAGACCATCGCTCGTCCCCGACCGCCACTCATAATGTTGGAGTAATGGGCCACGGGTAGCCTAACCCGAGTCCCTGAACCTTTCAAGACATTGGGCCAGCTGCGCCCCATAAACATCCAGAATAAAGCGCCGCCTCCTGGTAGCCGGCTGCGGGAAGGTGGCCAAGCTCCAGAAGACGGCACCAAGACGGGCCGACTCCTAGCAGGCGGCCTCCAGAGAGGCCGGCTCCTAGCAGTCGGCCCACGGCACCCTCAAAGTCTACGCCTCCGTTAAGAAGACAAGACAGGGTGTGGCTACAGTGTAGTCCATCACCCCCACGTCCAGGGCAAGGCGCGGCCACAGTGCCCCGTACAGGCGGAGATCTCCACACGGCGCGGCACTGTTGCCACTCCGCCCTTGACTTCACTCCTGTCAAGCGGTGCCCTGCCCCCACGACGGCCTGTCAATATGGCCTGCAGGCGCTGGGCCCTACCAGGCAGCGAGAGCCCGGAAGAAGGCGGAAGCTTGACCAGTCGGACCTAAGGGAGGCCGGCTTCCAGCTGGTGGCCCGTTCCTTCCTCGGGGCCCGTGCACCATTAACCAGATGGGACACGGTGTGGCTACAGTGATCTCCCACCAGGCGACGGGAATGTAGCCACACTCCCCTGACAAAGCATGCATCATTAGCATTGCGGCTACAGTAATCAGCGGCCGGCAAGACTCGCGAGCGGCGGGAGTGGCCTGTCGGCTCCGTACCAGACCAGTCGGCGGGGCCACCAGGCGGCGGGCCCCAGTAGCCGGCGGAGAAGCCGGCGACGAGGACACTGACAGCCGGGTCCTACACCCGGCCAGATTACCATTGTACCCCTGGGGTGTAGGCCTATATAAACCCCCCAGGGCACCCATGCAAAGGGTTCCCAACCTGTTAGAACTAGACTCACACATAGAGAGAGAAGAGGGCGAGCCCTGCCTTCTTCCACCTCTAGCATACAGCTCGAGGAGCACCATTGTACTCACTAGTGCCTTAGTGATCATGTGGAGACCTCGCAGAGACGGACTAGGGGTGTTATCTCCTAGGAGAGCCCCGAACTTGGGTAAAGGGCGCCGGCGTTCGTGTCTACACCTCATCCCGCTTCCAGGCACCGGTGACGTTCTACTCGCTCCCACCATGATAAGCCATCCATTAGTATATGTCGCACCCAACCCCTGACATTAGGCGCCCACCGTGGGGCGAGGTGCACCATCTCCCGGAGACCTGTTCTGGACGGGAACCTTGTTCCTTCCTGGCGAACACAGCCAGCTCGGCACGCCAGACGGCGTCTGCGCCGACGCGCTGCGCGGCGCGGAGGTCGCCTGCGCGGCGAGCTGCCTCGCCGATCTTGTTGCCGAGATTCCCCTCTCCGACGAGCCTGCGTCTGATGCAGGCACCGATGGCCCCGAGAGCCGCCTCGTCAGCCTCCTCGATCAGCTCCATGTCGCCAGCAAGCCTACTGTGGACTTGGAGTCGGTTGGCTCCACCGACCCGATGCTCGTCGACTCCGACACAGCGTCGCTTGACGCGTTCCCCACCAACGTGGTGGTCTACGACGAACCGCTTCCTCGCGCGGACAGCGGTGGCAGCACCGTCACGGAGGTGCTCGTCATTAGCCACGGCGAGCACTCTGGCGGAGGTAGCCAGGATCCGTTGCAAGCGGCGCTGCAAGACCTGACTGCGCCCATCCCGGAAGACGCCAACACCGAGATGCTAGAGGCACGCCGTGTCCAGCTCGTCGAAAGTGCCAACCGGCTGGCCAGCATGAGACGCCTTCTAGAGGCCTACCACTGTGAGATGGACCGTGCCGTCAGCAGCACGCCGGCTCCTGGTGGGCCTAGCCGCATTGGCCTGATCCGGCAGTGAGGCACGACCATCACCATCGTCCTCGTCCCGTCTACGCTACGCCCGCAGAGAACATACTAGCTGCCCAGGCGGCAGCAGACAAGCTAGACAAGCTCGAGGGCGACGAGCGTCGCCACATGACGGAGCGCGTCCAGCAGCTCCTAGACGTGGCTGCTGAGCAGCAAGAGGCCGGCTGCCGCACCGAAGTGCCCAACCGGCAAAACGATGATCCGCCTCCTCGCCGAGATCAGGGCGTGACATCCCGGACGCCGAATGGTGGCGTCCGCGGTAGAAGAGACAAGGAGCCGGCTGCCGGCCGCAGCTAGACTCGCGTCACTATCGAGCGCAACCAAAACGGCCGCCCAAGAGCAGTGGAACGACGGGACGACTGTCCGCCTCCCCCTCGCAGGGAGAGGTGCGCTTCCCCGCCGCCTATTGACCACCCGACACTCGGCAACCGCCTTGGCCGCCGGGAAGGAGTCAGAGAGAACGACGCCCGCCACCGGATTGACCACCTCAACTGATCCTTGGTACTAGAAGAGGAAGACGAGCTGGGTCCGCCTTGTTTTGGCCCCCGCATCCGAGATGAGCCCTTCCCCAAAGGGTTCACGCTCACGAGAGATACGCCCAAGTACACCGGCTCCGTGAAGCCGGAAGACTGGCTGGTCGACTACTCCACAGCCATCAGCATCGCAAACAGCAACAAGCGCGTAGCCGTGAAGTACGTCCCGCTGATGCTCCAGGGCACAGCCCGGACATGGCTGAACAGCCTGAAGCCCCGCAGCATCAATAGCTGGGTTGATTTCACCGAAGCCTTCATCCGCAACTTCACCAGCACGTACAAGCGGCCGCCCAAGCCTCGCCAACTCTCCTTATGCGTCGAAGGCCCCAACGAGTCGACTCGCGACTACCTCACGCGCTGGGCCGAGCTGCGCAACTCCTGCGAGGGCATGCATGAGGTGCAGGCCATCGAGTACTTCACTGCCGGGTGCTGAGAAGGCACCCTCCTCAAGCACAAGCTTCTCTGCGACGAGCCGGTGACCCTTGATGAACTGCTGATCATAGCAGACAAGTACGCCACGGCCGACTCCTCCATGAAGGCGGAAATCCAAGTTGACGCATCTGGCAAAGTGGCTCCTCAAGCTCCTCGGACTTCGCCTGGCGACACCAGTCGGCGTCAGCAACCGAATGATAACAAGCGCAAGGCCACGCAGCCGGCTTCCACAAGCCAGTAGGTGGCGACAGTCGAAGATCAACAGCCAGAAGGGTAGCCTCCACCCAAGTGTCAGAAGGGTGGCAAGCCCAACTGGCTGGCTGCTTTCTCATACGAGCAGACTCTTGATGCACCCTGCAAGTTCCACAGCGGCGCGAAGCCGTCCAACCACACCACTTAGAAATGTCAATGGCTCACCAGGATCGCCAAGGGTGATGGACTCCTGCCTCCTCCGCCTACTGGCCCGCCGCCTCCTCCTCCCCAGCAGCCAGCGGCTCGGCCTGTCGGTGAAGTACAAGATGAGTATCCTGAAGGGCATGGAGCCTATGTCGTGTTCACCAGCGTGGCCGACGACAAGCACAACAAACGGCAACGGCAAAAAGAAGTAAATGCAATAGCATCAGAGACCCCCGAGTTCATGCATTGGTCCGAGAAGCCTATCAGTTGGTGCAGAGCTGACCACCCAGAGGTGATGCCCTCTCCTGGTTCTTATGCTTTGGTCTTAGATGCCACCTTCGCGACGGAGAGGTGGGCTGCTCGCTTCTTCCGAGTCCTGATAGATGGCGGCAGAAGCATCAACATCCTATACCGAGATACTATGGAGAAGTTAGGAATCAAACAGAGGCAGCTTTAGCCCAGTCGGACTGTATTCCATGGCATAGTTCCTGGCCTTTCCTGCTCACCAATCGTCAAGACACAGATAGATGTCCTCTTTGGGGACAAAGATCACTTCTGCCGAGAGCCAGTCTCGTTTGAGGTGGTGGACCTTGAGAGCCCCTACCATATGCTACTTGGCCGACCTGCTCTGGCCAAGTTCATGGTGGTCCCCCACTATGATTACCTCAAGATGAAGATGCCGAGCACCAAGGGAATCCTGACCATAACCGGAGACTACAAGAAGTTGTCCGCCTGTGCGGCAGACAGCAGCCGGCTAGCCGAGTCCCTTGTGATTGCGGCAGAGAAGCGGCTCCTTGACCGGGTTGTGGCAATGGCAGGCAAGCAGCCGGAAATGTCACCCAACCCCAAGGAGTCGGAAGCTGAGGGCTCGTTCAAGCTGGGAAAAAACAAAGAAGATACCCTTGGACCCGGAGCACCCGGAGAGGCACACTGTCATAGGTGCAAACCTCGACAGCAAATAGGAAAGCGAGCTCGTCGATTTCCTCCATGAGAATCGGGACATCTTTGCATGGTCTCCCAAGGACATGTCGGGTGTTCCGATGGATTTCGCCGAGCATAAGCTACATGTCCGACCTGATGCCAAGCCAGTCAGGCAGCCCTTGCGCCGCCTGTCAGAAGAGAAGAGAAGAGTTGTTGGAGAGGAGATAGCCCGGATTCTAGCAGCCGGCTTCATCATGGAAGTGTTCTTTCCAGAATGGTTAGCCAACCCAGTCCTTGTACTGAAGAAGAATAAGCAGTGGCGCATGTGTATCGATTATACCAACCTCAACAAAGCTTGCCACAAAGATCCCTTTGCCCTGCCAAGAATTGACCAAGTGATAGACTCCACAGCCGGATGTAAGCTGTTGAGTTTTTTGGATGCCTATTCAGGGTACCATCAGATCAAGCTGAACCCGGCCGACAGGCTCAAGACCGCCTTCATCACACCATTCGGAGCCTTCTCCTACTTGACCATGACGTTCGGCTTGAGGATTGCCGGCGCCACGTTTCAACGTTGCATGCAGAAGTGTCTCCTCAAGCAACTCGGCAAAAACGCCCATGTCTATGTGGACGACGTTGTGGTGAAGACGGAGAAGCGCGGCATGCTGCTAGAAGACCTCAAGGAAACCTTTGAAAACTTGCGCCGATTTCAAATCAAGCTCAACCCGGAGAAATGCGTCTTTGGAGTACCAACCAGCCAGCTTCTTGGCTTCCTAGTCTTAGAGCACGGCATAGAGTGCAACCCTGTGAAGATCAAGGCCATCGAGAGGATGGAGGAGCCCACCCGACTGCTGGACGTGCAAAAATTCACCGGCTACTTGGCATCCATCAACCGTTTCATCAGTCGGCTGGGCGAGAAGGCTCTTCCCCTGTACCAGCTCATGAAGAAGACCACTTTTTTCGAGTGGAACGATAAGGCGGACGAAGCTTTTCTCCAGCTCAAGAAAATGTTGACCACTCCGCCTGTCCTGGCGGCTCCGACTGACAGGGAGCCCATGCTTCTCAACATCGCCGCCACCAGCCGGGTGGTTAGCACAGTCATAGTTGTAGAGCGCAAGGAAGAAGGCAAAGCATTGCCAGTCCAGAGGCCGGTGTATTACCTGAGTGAAGTGTTGACCGCCTCCAAGCAGAACTACCCCCACTATCAGAAGATGTGCTACGGCGTGCATTTTGCCGCCAAGAAGCTGAAGCCGTACTTTCAAGAGCACCCAATCACTGTTGTCTGCACTGCTCCGCTTGACAAGATCATTGGAATATGAGATGCTTCGGGCCGAGTGGGCAAATGGGCCATAGATTTGGCCCCCTGCACCATCTACTACCAGCCCCGCACCGCCAGCAAGTCCCAAGCGCTGGCTGACTTCCTCGTCAACTGGGCCGAGACCCAGTACCTGCCGCCAACGCCGGACTCCACCCATTGGCGAATGCACTTTGATGGTTCCAAGAAGCGTACCGGTTTGGGAGCCGGCATCGTCCTCACCTCTCCCAAAGGCGACCAGCTCAGATATGTGCTCCAAATTCACTTTGCCGCCTCCAACAACGTAGCTGAATATGAAGCGCTCATACACGGGCTCCGGCTTGCCAAGGAACTCGGCATTCGCCAGATCCTGTGCTATGGAGACTCTGACTTGGTGGTCCAGCAGTCGTCTGGCGACTGGGACGCCAAGGATGCAAATATGGCCAGCTACCACTTCCTCGTCCAGCAACTCAGTGGATACTTTGAAGGGTGCGAGTTCCTCCATGTGCGAAGAAATGACAATGAGCAAGCAGATGCCTTGGGACGAATCGGCTCCACCCGGCAAGCAATACCAGCCGGCGTCGCCCTGCAACGCCTCCTCAAATCGTCCGTCAAGTCGTCGCCAGAATTAGACTCCATCTTCGTGCCGACTCCTCCCGAAGCAGTCGGATCCAACTTGAGAACCTCAGCAGTCGGCGCGGAGACTTCGGCAGGCGGCTCGGGGACTGCAGCAGTCGCCCGGGGACTTCACCGATTCAGCAAGCGGCAGTCGACTCCAACCCGCCACCTCCAGACCCAACCGCCCTCGTGCAAATTGCAGTTCTGACAGTCGAAGAAATAGCAGCACCTTCATGGGCTCAGCCATCCTCAACTTTCTGGTGAACAAAGAGTTGCCGACTGATGAGATCTCGGCCCGGCAAGTGCAACACCGGGCAGTAGCGTACAACATTGTCAACAGAGAACTTGTGAGGCGTAGTGTCACTGCTGTGTACCAGCGCTGCGTGGAGCCGGAGCAAGGCCAAGCAATCCTCAAAGATATCCACCAAGGCAAGTGCGGTCACCACGCGGCTTCAAGATCACTTGTTGCAAAAGCTTTCCGCCATGGTTTTTTCTAGCAGACTGCTCTAGAAGACGCCAAAGACTTAGTCCAGAAGTGTAAAGGGTGCCAGAAGTTCCGCTCCAAGCCACATTTGCCGGCTTCTGCACTCAAGATTATCCCCATTGTCTGGCCCTTTGCCGTCTGGGGCCTGGACATGGTGGGACCGTTCACGACAGCACGCGGTGGCATGACTCATCTGCTTGTCGTAGTAGACAAGTTCACCAAGTGGATAGAAGAAAAACCAATCAAGAAGTTGAATGGTCTGACTACTGTGACTGTCATCTCCGACATCACCATCCGGTATGGCATACCGCACACCATCATCACCGATAACGGCACAAATTTTGCCAAGGGCGCCTTGGCTCGTTTCTGCGTGACGCAGGGCATCCGGCTGGACTTAGCGTCCGTTGCCCATCCGCAGTCAAACGGCCAAGTAGAGCGAGCAAACGGCCTCATTTTGTCCGGCATCAAGCCCCGACTAGTCGAGCCTCTGGAGCGTTCGGCCGGCTGTTGGCTCGATGAGCTGTCGGCTGTCCTCTGGAGCCTGTGCACAACTCCGAACAAGTCAACTGGTTTCACGCCTTTCTTCCTCGTCTACGGTGCCGAAGCCGTCATCCCGACGGACATAGAATTCGACTCCCCTCGAGTCACCATGTACACCGAAGAGGAGGCAAAAGAAGCACGAGAAGACGGTGTGGATCTGCTGGAAGAGGGCCGGCTGTTGGCACTCAGCCGGTCCACCATATACCAGCAGAGTCTACGCCGATACTACAACCGGAAGGTCAAGCCAAGATCCTTCCAAGAGGGAGACCTTGTGCTCCGGTTGATCCAGCGAACAGCCGGCCAGCACAAGCTCTCGGCACCTTGGGAAGGCCCCTTCATCATCAGCAAAGTTCTGGGCAACGACTCCTACTACCTGATCGACGCTCAGAAGCCCAGAGCATGCAAAAGAGACGACTCCGGCAAGGAGACAGAGCCGGCCGAAGGCGAGCCTGTATGCTGAGAAGCTGCTCGCTAAGGGTGCGGGGGGCATCGGCAGCTATTTGCGCGCCTTCCACCCTCCGTTCCTTGCGATAAGCCTCAATGCCCTGGTTGGCGACGCAGGAGTGGCAGGGAAGAAGTCTGCGCGAGCAGAAAGCAAGTAAGGCAGAAGCTAGAAGCCGGCCTGGTCAGCAGCCGGCGGCTCGAAGAAAGAAAAAACAAGAAACTTACCATCAACCATGTCTTCAATACTACTGAAGCCGGCAGTCAGATGCGTCTCTTTGTCGGCACAGGCGGAGCGTTCGGTCTCGAACTCGGCGAGGAGATTGGACTCTTTCACCTCCGCCTCCTTTTGAGCCTTCTAGAGAAGCTCCGCCTGCTCCGCCAGTTGCGTGACCAGCCGATCACGCTCCTCGGCCAGCTTGCTGCAGTCTGCCTCCTTGGCACGCAGCACAGTGTTGGCTTCGCCTAGCTGCTGCTGCAGGGCGGCGTTGGAAAAGTAGAATAAGAAAAATACATCAACAATCAACAAGGATAGATACAGTTGCCGGGGAGATCCGGCCCGATTGCTCAGCAGTCGGCCTGAATCTCGGGGACTACAGCCCGTGGGTGCGCCAGCGCGCCCCCGCAGAGAAAGAGGTTATCAACGATCGGCAAGGAAGGAATGCAGTTGCCGGGGAGATCCAGCCCAACTGCTTAGCAGTCGGCCCGAATCTCGGGGACTATAGCCCGTGGGTGTGCCAGCGCGCCCGCGCGGAGAAAGAAAACAAAGACTTACTCCGGCTTTCCGACAAGTCGGCGGTCCGTTGGTCCAGCTCCCGGACATTGGAGTTGAAGGAGGCCACGCGAAGGTTGTGATAATCCTTCAATGAAGATATCAGACGACGTTAGCACTCGGAACTTGTCAATTAAAGTTCCGAGCCGCCTGCTCAGCACCCGGCCCGAAACTCGGGGGCTACACCCAGTGGGTGCGCTGACGCGCCCCACAGAGAAGTATAAAAGTCAAAAACGAAGAAGTAAGGAGCATACCCGGATGGCCGCTCACGAATCCAGGAACGCCTTGTTGCACTGCTTGAGGGCGTGAGCCTCAACTCGGAGTTTGGCCTGGACGTCAAGGACCGCCTTGTTTAAGGCTCCTGTCCCACCTTCCGGCACCTAGTCAGCGGGCGCGGCGCTGGTCGCTTCGGCATCTGGAGCTGATGAGCTTGCGGCGCTGGCTTCCAGTGGTCATGGCGCTGAGGCCGCCTTTGCGAGACGACGGCGCGTTGGTGTGAGGGCTTCAGGAGTCGGGCCCGTCACCACCTCGTTTCCGGCTGGTGGCGATGGCGGGGCGGCCGGCTGCTTGTCTTGCGCCTCCCCCAGATGGCGGTGGCGGTGGCATGACCACGTCCGGCATGGCGACATCGCCGCCCTCCCTCTCCATGATCGGGTACTCGTCGCCGGCTCCCCCAGTCGGCGCCGCGAACTCTGGTGGAGGCGGCGCGGAGTTAAAGGGAACGACAAATAGCGGCTCCTCACGGTGCGCGGCTTCTTCAAGCCGTTTCTTCGCTGTGGCGTCAGCCTCGGCCTCCGTCAGCTTCTTCAGCGCGGCGGCCTCCGCCTTGTCTGCCTCCACCTTCTCCCGACGGGCGGCTTCCTGCTCCTCGCGCACCTCCCGCGCGTTTCGCTCCTGCGCCTCCTGGAGGTCGGTGGCCGGATTGATTCGCCTGGTGGTGGTGGAGGTCTCCGCCGACCCAATGACGGAGGCGGCGGCCGACTTCTCAAGAGAGAGCGGGGCCCTAAGTCAAGAAAAGTAAAGCGAAGAAACTCAGACACAATCAGCAAGGAACGAAGGCACAAGAAAAGATACTTACGCCGACACCATGGGAGGCGCCTTTGGGAGCTTCTGAAATTCGGCCGCCTTCGCAGCAGCCTCCTTCCGCCTGGTCGGGGCGGTCGGGTTCTTGGCCTTCTTCGGCACGCTGCCAAACAAGGCGATGCCTTGTTTGCGCTTGCGCGTGCCGGCTTGCGCAGTCGACGCGGGCGGAGGAGCCCGCGACCGCCTTGTCGGCCCCCCGCGTGTGGCGCGGCACGTCCTACTCCTCGAAGTTGTCCGGCCACATCTCGATGCCGCCCCCTTCTTCGGAGCCGTCTGCTCCGTAGATGCCGTCTATGGCGTCATCTTCCAAGGCGGCCGCCCCCAAGTCTGGGTCATCCACGTCGCTCATGGCCCGGTACGGTTCGTAGGCACCACCCGCCCCCACGATGGCGGCCATTGCCTCAAACATGAAGATCTGGTTAAAAAGCAAGAGGCAGACTGATCGATACACAAGACGGAATCAAGATGAAGTACTGAAGAGGGAAAAGATTGAAGAGCTTACGGGAGGCGGCGGGTCCGCGCGGGAGTACGGCTGCTTGCCGAACCGCCAGGACCCCTCCAGCTTGAGGTCGGAGATCTCGTTCACCAAGTTCGCCACCTCAGTAGCCGGCATCTCCTTGGAACTCAGCCGGCACGGGTCACGATGACCGCTCATCCGGCTGATCAAGTGAGGCCGGCCTTGGAGCGGGAGAACCCGGCGCACGGCAAAGGCGACCAGCAAGTCGGACGCCTTGAGGCCTTCGGCGTCGGTCAGCTCCCGGAGTCGGTTGATGGCGGCGGCGCCGTCTGCTGATACGGGCTTCGGCTTGTAGCCCTAGTTGGCCCGAGGCTCAGCCGGTGGGCCGGCTTCATATGCAGGCAGGTTGATGAAGTCGACTGCCGGGTCGACATTCTCCACGTAGAAGTAAGATTGCTGCCACATCTTGACCGACTGTGGCAGCTTGATGGTGGGGAAGACATTCTTCAGCGACGGCCGGCGCACAGCGATGAAGGCACCACACTGGGCTGCCTTCTCGTTGGCGGAGGTGCCCAGTTTGGTGTAAAAGAACGCTCCCCACAACTTCATGGTGGGGAGGATGCCGAGGTAGCCTTCGCACATCGTGACGAAGGCGGACAACAACATCACGGTGTTGGGCGTGATGTGATGCGGTTGGAGATGATAGAACTCGAGGAACGAGCGGAGAAAGCCGCTCGCCAGTAGGCCAAAGCCATGGATGAAGTGCGAGCGAAAGACAACCCGCTCCCCCTCCCCCGGCGCCGGCGAAATCTCCCCAGCAAGAGGCGCGCGCGCCTTCACGCAGCCCGCGCCGGGAAGGCGCCGCGTATCACGGAGAAAGGCGATGTGGTCCTCGGTGATGTTTGACCCGTCCCAATCTCCTCCCCGCTCGTGCGCCGTGGGGAGCTCGATGAGGTAAATGGCGCAGCGGGGGAGCTGAGAATTGGCGCGGGGCCAAGAGGGCTCGGGCGGAAGAGCTCGACGGAGACGAGCAGCGGCAGCAGTCCGGCGTGGCTCGGGGGCGTTGCAGCAAGAAGAGGAAGAAGGAGACGAGGACGGGGCAGGAGGGCGCGCATGCTCCGCTGCTCTGTGACACCCCAAAATTTTGGCCTCGTTTTATTTATTAAAATGTTGCCAGGAAATAAAACTTTTCCAAATTGTCAAGTTTTACCTTTTGTGATTTTGGATTTTTGCCTCTAGTGGGAGAAACCTTCAAAGGTATTGTTGGATTTGTTTACTCTCTTTTATAAAACCATTATTTATCAGTGGATTCAAATGTTGCAAGATTTATTTATTCAAAAAGCTTTATCTCTTTAAAATGATTCCTTTTGCATTTGGGGCCTATTTGCACTACAACCACTTGACAAATGCTTTTAAAAATTCCACCAAAATTTGGGGATGTCATGTGATGTTTCCACATCACTTTTATGCAAAGATACCTTCTGGCCATTGGAGATTTTGAGCTCTACACCAATTTTTCCAATCTGGTCCAGTAGGCACTTTTGCACTGCAACCCATTTAAATATTTCTTCAAAAATTCTTCCAACTATTTGGAGATGATAGTGGATGCATACAACTCATCTTCAAGCAAAAACCCAATGATGTTCTTTGGAAAATTTGAGTGGATCAACCTCTTTTGCTTTCTGGTCCAAATTGGTGATTTGTACTGCAACCATATTTTTCCTTGCTCTAGTGACCCTGAGCTTTCTCCTACTTGTAGCCCTCCCTACCAAACTCTTAAGTCCAAGAGATTGGGCTCATTGGAGGTTTTGAAGTGCATGCCCTAAACCCTTCTGTTTTCTGTCCAGAACTGGGGTTTTGCAAAGCTTGCACTATCAACTTTCTGTTTTTGCCAAACTGGCCCTACCACTATCTCCTGTGTCTAAGGAGGCACTGATCTGGAGTTTTTGGCCACTCCAAGAGTTGCCTATGTGCATCTGGCATTCTGTCGAACACTTGGTGTGCACAGCCACTTTTGGCAAGCTCTCTGGTTTGCACTATGGACTTGAACCCCTGACCTACCCACCTTGTCCACTGAGTGCCTTGCTACCCCTACCTCCGTCCTGTGCAGTGCCAGCTCCACCCTCGAGCTCTAGAGCGCGCTGGCATTGCGTCGAACAGGTGCCGTGCGTGCTCTGGGCGCGCCCAGAGCGCACGTTTTGCGCGCGCGCGCACTACGCCGACACGCCGCACTGCCGCACGCGACCCGACCCTGGCTCCCTCTGCATCGCTGAGCCACGCACTAGTCGCCCCCTGCTCCACGATCTCTCCGGCGCCCTGCTGCGCCGCTGGCCGCGCCCTGGCGGCACGCCGGCGTCGGCAGTGGCCTCTGCCATGTTCGGCGCCGCCCAAGCCACCAGCGCACGACAGCTGCCCCGGAGCACAGGCCATGCTTATCCTCCCGCTCGTCGGAACGCGTTCGTCGCCGCCACGATGCCCTGCAACTACAGGAAAGCGGTCGCCGGCGATCTTATCTGCTGCCACCGCGGAGCCAGCCTTGTCACGCTATATAAAGGGTCCCCGAGCCCCTCCGAGCACTCACGCGACTTCAGACACTCCTCGTAGAGCTTCCCGCGTAGTGAATCGAACAGTATTGGCCGTCTCCCTCAACTCCGGCCAGCCCGGCCGCCGCCAAGCTAAGGTGCGATTCGTCGCAACCGGCCACCCTCTCGCCCAACCAGCACCACCAGAAGCTTCCCCGTAGTCTTGCGGAGCTGCCCAGCTGCCCAAACTCGATCGGAGACCACCGGAGCACAATAGTCACTTCACCACCGTAGCCTTCACCCGCCGAGGAGCTCGCCGCCGGCGATTCCTTCCACCTCCGACGACCCTTCAACCACCCCGAGGACCGCCTCAGTCTTGCTGTTCCATTCCCGCCCGCAGATGCCCTCGAGGAGCCGCCGTCCGTCGCCGGCGATCGCCGGAGCCCCGCTCCCGTCGGGCAGAAGAGAAGAGAAGGAGGGAAGGAACGGTCGAACCTGACCAGTGGGCCCTCTGGACCCACTGTCAGTGACCCACGCGGCGCCCTCTCTCTGTTTAAGTGGAGGCGCAAAACCCCCGAGTGCGTTTCCTCTGCTGCGAAAGCGTATTTCTGCTGAAACGTTGTCCTTTTTTTTCTGGTTTTATTTAAAAACAGAGTTGACCAAACTTTGACTGGCTATAACTTTTAAAATAAAACTCCAAATGAGTTGATTCTTTTTCCTACCTCTCTCAAATTTCATCTAGTTTATTTTAAGATTTATTTCAAAAATATTTGAGACAGGTTTTGGTACTGTGTTTGAAATATTTGTATTTGTGTATTTTGCAAAATAGGATTTTTGGAGAAAAAGGAAAGCTTCCAATAAAGTGCATCCTTTGCATACTCTTGAAGGCAAGCATTTCTGAACTCTGGCATAATATTTGTTGTGGTGTTTTGATGCGATCACAGCACCTTTTGACTTGGAGTAGATGTGACAGTTTATGTATCGATGTAGTCTCGTGCATGAGTGCACTTTGGAGATTGTTTGTGGCCAGCAATGGATACCCTAAGGATTTGTATCGCCCTCGTGAGCTTCTCTTGCACACCGGTAGGAAGCGGGAAAGTCGTGGTCTTGGGTAGACACGAGCTTGTCCCTAATCCCTCGTTGAGACGAGTATGCCCGGCATAGCATGGTGAGGCTCGAGGAGTGGTGATTTATTTCACTAGTGGTAATATTGTTGGTGGATACTTGGATCACCTGAGTCGGTTGTAGACCGAGTCTTGTTCAGTAGCTTCCTTTGTCGGTACCACCACTTGTCCCTGCAGGGGACAGGGTATGGTTCAGTAGGTTGTCAACCCCTTTCCAAAGCACACACCGTACAGAGAGGCCGTGATGAAGGTCCCGTGGCCACGGATTAAAGCCTGTCATTCGGTCCGGGGGCATGGGTGTTTCGGTTGTAGACGAAGGGGATAGCTTCCCCAGTGTGCGCGCGGTATAAATTTTGTGATCCCATGCTACGTCGAGGTTGTAGCCTCCCCACTTAGAGTTTTGCTTGGCAGGTGTCGTGGGTGATTCCAGACACTGGTGAGTTAAGCTGGTGTGTGCAGGTCAGGCGTGTTTTCAATCAAAAGACCGTAGACGGAATTAGTCCCGAGGGACTGAGTAATCCCGTTACTCGTGGAAAATGGTACTCCCTCTGCAGAGGATATATCCTGTCAGATGGTCCTGTTCTTAAGTAAAGGCCACAACCCAAGTTGAGTCTCTGTAATGGCATTCGGATGGAGAACGATTTAATTAGAGCTTAGTAACGGAATTCGGATGGAGATACGGCTTGACTAAATTATCGGTTTTCGGATGGAGAAACGATTGTACTAAATTTTGTTTATGATTATGGCACCCTTGGATTATGATCTTTATTGTTTTGGACTAACCATTTATATTATGTATATTATTGAGTATCCCTGGGATGGTTCTACCTCCTGGATATTCACTGTGATTATTCTTTTATAAGCCCTTTATGTGGTGTCGCTCAGACGCCCAACTACGGCATTATTATTTCTGCGTTTTCCGCACGAGGAGTCATTCAGACACTCGTTTGGCACCAGTATTATTATTTCTGCATTTTTCGCTCGAGGAGTCATTCAGACACTCGTTTGGCACCAGTATTATTATTTCTGCATTTACCGCTCGAGGAGTCATTCAGACACTCGTTTGGCACCAGTATTACTATTCTGCATTTTTCCGCTCGAGGAGTCATTCAGACACTCGTTTGGCACCCAGTATTTTATTTTGGTATATTTTTATCCATATGTGTGCATCATGATTTTTTTTTGTATATTTCGTGACGGATGTATGATCATCTATTAAACCTGGAGTATGTTTGATATATTATACCCGTGTTCTTAATGTTTGCGAGTACATTCAAACGTACTCACTGGCTTGTCCCTGGCTATTGTCTTGGCCAGATTCCTTGCTTGGAGTTAAGCATCGCGGTGACAACCTCGGAACCTACGCTGTTGACGTTTGCAGCCTCGCAAAGATAGGAGTTATCCTGGTCAGCTGTTCTTGTGGGAAATGGAGCCCCATAGACGCAGATGTTTCCAATCGCTTCCGCCCTCAACCATTAGAAACCAAGTGTTGTACTCCCAGGCCTAAATGGTCTTGTACTACATATTTTTGTTCCTTTCTTGGAATTCTTGTATCAAGTTGGTACCTCATCAGCTAACAGTAATCCTGGGGCTGGTGAGCACACAGGCCGTTTTTCTGGGAATTTATATCCCAAAAATCCGGTCGTGACATGCTCCCCCTCCTCCCTCTACTTATAGCCGGTGGGCTATGAAGCCGAGGGGGCGAGGCGTGGGATCGTGGGATTAACTGTGCCCACGACCCCATGTCCCCGCGTTTACCGCGCGAGTTACTGCGTGCAGTAACTCCGCGAAGAAGCTCAACTGGCTGCCTCGGCCGCAGCGGATCCGCTCGCGTGCCGAGGCCCGGTGTTGACGGGCCCAGCCTGCTGTCGCGTCCCATCACGCGCGTGGGCTAGCAGGCTGGCCCGGCTGGCTGACGCCACGTGGCGTGCCCACGACGGGCGGCGAGCCAGGAGGCTTAGCTAGCACGCCACCTGGTTCCCGCCGTTGCGTTCCAAGTTTTCAGACAAGTCCGTCTGGTCGTGGCCGACTCCCTCCAGGCGGCAACCCGGGAGTTGGATGAAGCTTCCGTCTAGAGCACTCGGAGGAGGAAACTGCTGAGGCTGCTCGGCTCATCAACCGCGACGCCTCACCAGACTACTGTCGGAGTAATGGGCCACGGGTAGCCTAACCCGAGTCCCTGAACCTTTCAAGACATTGGGACGGCTGCGCCCCATAAACATCCAGAATGAAGCGCCGCCTCCTGGTAGCCGGCTGCCGGAAGGCGGCCAAGCTCCAAAAGACGGCACCAAGACGGGCCGACTCCTAGCAGGCGGCCTCCAGAGAGGCCGGCTCCTAGCAGTCGGCCCACGGCACCCTCAAAGTCTGCGCCTCCGTTAAGAAGACAAGACAGGGTGTGGCTAAAGTGTAGTCCATCACCCCCACGTCCAGGGCAAGGCGTGGCCACAATGCCCCGTATAGGTGGAGATCTCCGCACAGCACGGCACTGTTGCCACTCTGCCCTTGACGTCACTCCTGTCAGGCGGTGCCCTGCCCCCACGATGGCCTGTCGGTACGGCCTGCAGGCGGCGGGCCCTACCAGGCAACGAGAGCCTGGAAGGCGGCGGAAGCTTGACCAGTCGAACCTGAGGGAGGCCGGCTTCCAATAGGCGGCCCGTTCCTTCCTCGGGGCTCGTGCACCATTAACCAGATGAGACACAGTGTGGCTACAGTGATCTCCCACCAGGCGGCGGGACTGTAGCCATGCTCCCCTGACCAAGCATGCGTCACTAGCATCGCGGCTACAGTAATCAGCAGCCGGCAAGACCCGCGAGCGGCGGGAGCGGCCTGTCGGCTCCGTACCAGACCAGTCGGCGGGGCCCACCAGGCGACGGGCCCCAGTGAGGGAGTCCTGGATTAGGGGGTCCTCGGACGGCCGGACTATATACTTTAGCCGGACTGTTGGACTATGAAGATACAAGATTGAAGACTTCGTCCCGTGTCCGGATGGGACTCTCCTTTGCGTGGAAGGCAAGCTTGGCAATACTGATATGTAGATCTCCTCCCTTGTAACCGACTCTGTGTAACCCTAGCCCCCTCCGGTGTCTATATAAACCGGAGGGTTTAGTCCGTAGGACAACAACAATCATACCATAGGCTAGCTTCTAGGGTTTAGCCTCTACGATCTCGCGGTAGATCAACTCTTGTAATACTCATATCATCAAGATCAATCAAGCAGGAAGTAGGGTATTACCTCCATCGAGAGGGCTCGAACCTGGGTAAACATCGTGTCCCCCGCCTCCTGTTACCATCCACCTTAGACGCACAGTTCGGGACCCCCTACCCGAGATCCGCCGGTTTTGATACCGACATTGGTGCTTTCATTGAGAGTTCCACTGTGTCGTCACCGTAAGGCTTGATGGCTCCTTCAATCATCGGCAATGATGCGATCCAGGGTGAGGTTTTCCTCCCCGGACAGATCTTCGTATTCGGCGGCTTCGTACTGCGGGCCAACTTGCTCGGCCATCTGGAGCAGATCGAGAGCTACGCCCCTGGCCATCAGGTCAGGTTCAGAAACTTGAACTATGCTGCCGACATCCGCGGAGACTTGATCTTCGACGGATTCGAGCCCATGTCAAGTGCGCCGCATAATCACGACGAGCATGACTTAACTCTGCTGTCGGACAGTGCTCGGGAGACCACACTTGCAACTACTCCGGAACTCAGTCCGGAACAAATTGCACCATCTGAGGACAGGTGGATAGACCCCGCCGCGGAGGCCGCACTCTCAGTGGCGATAGAGCCGAATACTGACTCCACCTCCTACGAGAGCCGTGTTGCCGAACCATTGGATTCGTCCCCTGCCACGGGCTCCGAGCCGCCTGCGTCCGTGCCTATCGAGTCCGATTGGGCACCGATCATGGAGTTTACCTCCGCGGATATCTTTCAGCACTCGCCTTTTGGCGATGTGCTAAATTCATTAAGGTATCTCTCCTTGTCAGGAGAACCTTGGCCGAACTATGTCCGGCTAGAATGGGATGCGGACGACGAAGAAATTCGCTCCCCACCCACCACCCACTTAATAGCCACTGTGGACGATTTAACCGACATGCTCGACTTCGACTCCGAAGACATCGACGGTATGGACGACGATGCAGGAGACGAGCAGGAACCACCGCCTACAGGGCGCTGGACAGCCACCTCATCATATGATATATACATGGTGGATACCCCCAAAGAAGGTGATGGCGATAAGACAGCGGAGGATGACCCCTCCAAGAAGCAACCCAAGCACCGACGTCAGCGCGCCGCTCTAAGTCCCGCCATAGCAAAAGTAGCGATACCGGCGCAAGAGACAATAACACTCCGGATAGTGCTGAAGATGACGACAATCCCCTCCAGCCAGATTTAGAGCGGGAGGATGAACAAGCTAGCCCTCCAGAACAGGCAGCAGACGGAGAAACGGAGGATGACAATTACATGCCGCTCTCCAAAGACGAGGTGAGCCTCGGCGACGAAGAATTTATCGTGCCTGAGGATCCCATTGAGCAGGAGCACTTCAAGCGCCGGCTTATAGCCACAACAAATAGACTGAAGAAAAAGCAACAACAGCTTCGAGCTGATCAATATCTGCTAGCGGATAGATGGACTGAATTGCTTGCTGCGGAGGAACACGAACTCGAATGCCCCTCCAAGAGTTAACCAAAGCGCGGGTTGCTACCCCAACTCGAGGAGGAAGCATTAAAACCCCATCACCAGCGTATGATGCGGCTGATCGGCCACCTCGTGGCCGAGACAGACGGGCATATCAGCCCAAAGTCCAGCCCGCACCCCGCCGCCAGACAAACAAAAACACCAAGGCCCGGGGCAACACGCGGGACCTACGAGACGTTTTGGAAAACAAAGCAGGGCATACAAAATCGATCTACGGATCATGGGGTCACGCCCCAACGCGAGACGATGATCGTCACGCCGGATATACCAAAAGCAAATCCGGCCGGGCCGAATACAGCAGACAAGACTCGTATGAACTGCGTTGTGATATTGCCCGGCACAGAGGCGCTACACACCCCCTATGCTTCACTGATGAAGTAATGGATCACGAATTCCCAGAGGGTTTTAAACCCGTAAATTTTGAATCATATGATGGTACAACAGACCCCGCGGTATGGATCGAGGACTTCCTCCTCCACATCCACATGTGTCACGGTGATGATCTACATGCCATCAAGTACCTCCCACTAAAACTCCAAGGACCAGCTCGCCATTGGCTGAATAGCTTGCCAGCAGACTCCATTGGCAGTTGGGAGGATTTGGAAGATGCATTCCTTGACAACTTCGAGGGTACTTATGTGCGGCCACCAGATGCTAATGACTTGAGCCATATAATTCAGCAGCCAGGGGAATTAGCCAGGAAATTCTGGACCAGGTTCCTAACTAAGAAAAACCAAATTGTCGACTGCCCGAATGCAGAGGCCTTAGCGGCATTCAAGCATAACATCTGCGACGAGTGGCTCGCCCGGCACCTCGGCAAAGAGAAGCCGAAGTCTATGGCAGCCCTCACGACACTCATGACCCGCTTTTGCGCGGGCGAGGATAGCTGGCTGGCTCGCAGCAACAACACTTCAAGGAATCCGGGCACTTCAGATACCAACGATACTAACGGTAGACCACGTCGTAACAGACATAAGCGCCGCAACAACGGCGATAACACCGAAGATACGGCAGTCAATGCCGGATTCAGTGGCTCTAAATCCGGTCAGCGGAAAAAGCCATTGAAAAGAAGTACTCCGGGCCCGTCCAGTTTGGACCGCATACTCGATCGCTCGTGTCAAATTCACGGCACCCCTGATAAGCCAGCCAATCACACCAATAGAGAATGCTGGGTGTTTAAGCAGGCCGGCAAGTTGAATGCCGAAAACAAGGACAAGGGGCTGCATAGCAACGACGAGGAGGAGTCCCGGCCGCCGAACACGGGAGGACAAAAGAGGTTCCCCCCACAAGTGAAAACGGTGAACATGATATACGCAACCCACATTCCCAAGAGGGAACGGAAGCGTGCACTAAGGGACGTCTATGCGATGGAGCCTGTCGCCCCAAAGTGCAACCCATGGTCCTCTTGTCCGATCACCTTCGATCGCAGGGACCACCCCACTAGTATCCGTCATGGCGGATCTGCCGCATTGGTCCTCGACCCCATCATTGACGGATTTCACCTCACTCGAGTCCTTATGGACGGCGGCAGCTGCCTAAACCTGCTCTATTAGGATACAGTGCGCAAAATGGGTATAGACCCATCGAGGATCAAACCCACTAACACCACCTTTAAAGGCATCATCCCAGGTGTAGAGGCCCATTGCACGGGCTCAATCACACTGGAAGTGGTCTTCGGATCTCCGGACAACTTCCGAAGCGAGGAGTTAATCTTCGATATTGTCCCGTTCCGCAGTGGCTATCACGCATTGCTCGGGCGAACCGCATTTGCAAGATTCAATGCGGTACCGCATTATGCATACCTCAAGCTCAAAATGCCAGGACCTCGTGGGGTAATAACAGTTAATGGAAATACAGAGCGCTCGCTACGCACGGAGGAGCACACTGCGGCCCTCGCAGCAGAAGCGCAAAGCTTCCTTATTAGGCAAACCGCCAATTCAGCGAAAAAGACCCCGGACACCTTCAAGCGAGTCCGGAGTACCCCGCAGGCGGATCGACAGGCACATGTTGAGCTCGACTAGCAATTCGGCCTCCGTCCTAGTCCCAGTCAAGTGGCGAGATTCATGCCACGCGTACATAACTACGCACTCAAGATACCATGGGCATAGGCGGAGGCACCACTACGTCACGTCCCACAATGCGGCTCAACCGCCCCAGAAGCCGTATACCTTCATCATTTTCTCTTTCAGGACCTTACTCTCCGGAACCCCTTTTCGGGAGTCTGATTGCTAGACGCACTACGAGAAGAAAATACCAAGGAAGCAAGAAGCTCTGACGTACAAGGGAATCCCCAGGTGGTCTCTGGTAACGATCGAAATACCTGTTTTAAATACCCATACGCAGCTTGCCCTTGGATAGGACATGTCAAATAGTCCTATTTTTTGCTTGTTGCACTACTTGTATCCGTACGCTTTGACGTACTATTTAATAACAATGTGTAGCGTTAGCCTATTATTGCATTACCCTTTCTTTTTTTCTTTCTCTTGTCTGCTTAATTACGACAGATTGCACCCGTACATTCTAGTACGACTAGTACGCCAGGGGCTTCAGCATACCCCATAATATGGCGTGAGAAGTCCGAACACTTTCAACAGTGCGGCACCCCCAACTTATAGCATTATATGCATCAGCTCCAAATCATGTCTTGGGTCGATAGTTCGGTTTGCCCGGCTCCCATGTTTTGGTACCCTACGTTCTGCAAAATCGGCTAAGGTAGCACTGGGAGAACTACTGTGATTGTGTCCCGGTTCTTCCGGATGAGCACCTCAGTAGAGAAAGCCGAAAACTGACTGTCATGATGAGGCGAGAGCTGGTCGCTGTTCGCGAGGTCTCAAGTCCTTAAAGACTTTTTCTTCTTCGGGCGAGGAGTCGGCCTTGCCTGACTTAGGCGTATATAGCGCCCCAAATTCGGCCTTCCGAATACTAGGGGCTTCGCCAAAATTTAAAATTGTAGACTTCTATGGCTAAGTGAGGGTGATAAAGCTTTATAGTCCGATTGCCTGGTTTGCTGTGCTAAACACCTCCTTCGAAGGACCCAAAATTGGGATAAAGAGTGTTCGGGTTTATCCCGAACACCCCAGTACTAGTTACATGGGGGCAGAAGCCGATGACTGGCCAACCCTCAGATTTCATAAACGGCCGCACAGAAGGTAATATTTTAAATTAACAAGCGTTGCAATGCGCAAATGAACTCGTTTCACATTACAGGATCACATGAGTACATTCATTCGAATATTACATCCTTAGCACATTCCTCCGCCACAAGGCGGGAACCCTTCAGGACACTGTCATAATACATTTCGGGGTGGCGATGCTCCTTGACTTCCGGCGGCCCCTCCTTCACCAGCTTTACGGCGTCCATCTTCGCCCAGTGCACCTTCGCCCGGGCAAAAGCCCTGCGCGCACCCTCGATGCAGACGGATCGCTTTATGACTTCAAGCCATGGGCAGGCATTCACGAGCCGCCTCATGAGACTGAAGTAGCTATCAGGCAGGGGCTCGACAGGCCACATCCGGGCTATAAGACCCTTCATGGCCTGTTCGGCCGCCTTGTGGAGCTTGACCAGTTGCTTCAGCTGGTCGCTCAAGGGCATTGGGTGTTCGGTCCCGGTATACTGAGACCAGAAACAACTTCTCCATCGAGCTCCCCTCCTCAGCCCGGTAGAACTCCGCGGCATCCAACACACTGCGGGGAAGATCTGCGAACGCTCCTGGAGAGCTCCGAACTCGGGTAAATAAAAGGAAAGTTTCCTTCACATGCGTGCTTTGCATAATGAATGCCTTACCCGCTGCTATCTTCTTAACCGCCTCAATTTCCTGGAGGGCCTTCTGGGATTCGGCCTTGGCGTTTTGTGCTCTTTCGAGGGCCTTCGCAAGCTCGGACTCTCGCGTCTTAGAGTCAAGCTCCAAGGACTCGTGTTTTTTGGCGAGAGCCTAGAGCTCTTGCTGCACCTCGCCCACCCGGCCTTCTTTCTTTTCTCGCTCGATGCGCTCCTTGGCCGCTTTGTCTTCGGCCTCGGATAGCGCCTTCTGCAGGGTCGCCACTTCGGTCGTGGCCCCTAGCAACATTCATGGCGATCCTATTATTTTACAACCAAATTTCTTTTTAATATACAGACGGGGTATCGCTTACCTTTGTTCTCTTCGAGCTGCCTCTTGGTAAGGCCGAGCTCTTCCTTGGACCGCTCAAGGTCCTGCTTTAGTGCAGCAACCTCCGCAGTGCGTGTGCCAGCGGCCAGCAGTGAAGCCTGCATATGCACATAGACATATTCTGATTAGACTCCTGCGGTCATTATTTGATCCTCTATTTGGCCTTTCTTGGCGAATGCCAAACAAAGCATCAGGGGCTACTGTCTATGCGGTAATATTTTCTTATAATTTGATTACTTACCTGAAAGCCTGTTAGGAGGCTGGCACAGGCTTCAGTTAGTCCGCTTTTGGCGGACTGAACCTTCTTGATCACTGCACTCATGATAGTGCGGTGCTCTTCGTCGATGGAAGCACTGCGAAGCGCTTCCAGCAAGTTGTCCGGTGCCTCTGGATGGACAGAGGCCACCGGCACAGGCGGCTTGCCCCTCTTAGCGAGGGGTTGCCTGACAGAATCTGGAACCACTGGAGGTTCTGGCGCCGTATTCGGCTTGGGGCTAGACTTGCTGCCCCCGGCGTTAGGGCCCGGGGGAGTCTTGCCCCTCGTGCGCCCAGCGCCCGGAATTTCGCCGTGAGGTCCCTCCGGAACTGTCTCCCCCTGGTTCAGTTCCCTTTGGGACAACACCTCGGCATCGTCCGTAGGGCGGGGGAGAAGGCGGTAGGGAGAGAATCACTGTTCAGGTCCGACGGGCCCAAAGAATCATCCGACGAAGATACGTCGATGCAGGATCGGGACGGACTGCATAATCATGTTCGGCGTGATGAGAGGCAGTACAATAAAACATACCATGAATTACTATGGTATCCGGATACTTACGACTTCGCCAGCGGCCGTCGTGGAGCAGTCCGGGAGGAGGGTCCTTCCCTTCTTGGACCCTTCGGCCTCCCCAGATGGGGCGGCCTTCCTTTTCTTGTCTCCCCTGGCTGGGGGGGGGGGAGAACTTTCCTCTTCCTCCTCCTTGTTTTCGTCGGAGGAGTGCGCCTCAGTGTTTTCGGACGATGAGTTCGATATAACCTTGCGCCGGAGACCCTTTCGGGTCCCCGTGGCCTTCTTCTTGGCCTTCTTCACCGGCACCTCGTCAGGCGCCGGAACAAGCATCTCCGTTAGGAGAGCATCTGCTGGATCTTCAGGTAGGGGGGCTGGGCAATCAATCTGCTCCGCTGTCTCTACCCAGTCTTGTTAAATAGCGTGGAGGCTTAGATCCCGCACATGGTTAAACTGGGGGAAATAAACATCTTATGAGATATAAAAAAACTTACCGGATTGGCAGGGCGCTTTGCGCTGAGTCCGCGGTCCTCGGTAAGGGGAGGAGGTACCTAGGCACCCTTGAACAGCACCTTCCAGACGTCCTTGTGCGTCGTGTCGAAGAGCTCTCGCAGCATCTGGTGCTCGGCCGGGTCGAACTCCCACAAATTGAATGCCCGTCGTTGACACGGGAGGAACCGGCGGAAGAGCATGACCTGGACCACGTTCAGAAGCTTGATTTTCTTGCTCATCACGTTTTTGATGCATGTCTGGAGTCCGGTCAGCTCTACCGAGGAACCCCAGGACAGGCCCTTCTCTTTCCAGGAGGTGAGCCGCGTGGGGATTCCGGATCAGAATTCAGGGGCCGCCACCCAGTTGGTGTCGCGCGGCTCGGTGATGTAGAACCACCCCGATTGCCACCCCTTTATGGTCTCCACATAGGAGCCTTCGAGCCAGGTGACGTTAGGCATTTTGCCCACCATGGCGCCTCCACACTCCGCTTGCTAGCCGACCACCACCTTCGGCTTAACATTGAAGGTCTTCAGCCACAGGCCGAAGTGGGGCTTGATGCGGAGGAAGGCCTCGCACATGACGATAAATGCCGAGATGTTGAGGATGAAATTGGGGGCCAGATTGTGAAAATCCAGCCCGTAATAGAACATGAGCCCACGAACAAACGGGTGGAGGGGAAATCCCAGTCTGCGGATGAAGTGGGTTAGAAAAACCACCCTCTCATGGGGTTCTGGAGTAGGGATGATCTGCCCCGCATCTGGCAGCCGGTGTGCGATGTCCGCGGCCAGATATCCGACTCCCCGTAGCTTTGTGATGTTCTCCTCCGTGACGGAGGAGACCATCACTTGCCTCCTGCTCCGGACATGATTGGAGTGGTTTGAGGAGAAAAACGCGAACTTGGGTGCTGGAGCTCGAGTGCGCAAGAATGGATGAGCAAGGAGGAAGAAGGCGTGGGTAAAAAGAGGAATCCTTGTCCCTTTATAAGGGCGGAAGAAACTATACGCCTCCCCACCTGCGTAGTAAAACTCGCTTATTCCCCAAGCACCGTAATTGATGGCGCGGTTGGGTTACCCACATCCGTATTGATGAGAATCCCGTGAAAAGGGGACACGATCTCTGCTTCGACAAGACGTGCCAAGAAAACCTCCTCGCAATATGTGCAGTAGCTGGTTGAGAAAAACGGTTTGAATAATGACCGGGCCATGGTATGATGTCATGTTGACGAACGTGTCAGCAGATTAGATTTGTGGAAATATCATTCTCTCTACGGTGGTATGTGGAATTTGTTTTGCAGAGCCGGACACTGTCCTTGTGTTCAAGATCTTCTATGGAGTATTTGGAGGAAGAACCCGCCTTGCAATGCCGAAGACAAATCTGCGTGCCGGACTCATCGTCATTGAAGCCTAGTTCAGGGACTACTAAGGGAGTCCTGGATTAGGGGGTCCTCGGACGGCCGGACTATATACTTTAGCCGGACTGTTGGACTATGAAGATACAAGATTGAAGACTTCGTCCCGTGTCCGAATGGGACTCTCCTTGGCGTGGAAGGCAAGCTTGGCAATACGGATATGTAGATCTCCTCCCTTGTAACCGACTCTGTGTAACCCTAGCCTCCTCTGGTCTATATAAACCGGAGGGTTTAGTCCATAGGACAACAACAATCATACCATAGGCTAGCTTCTAGGGTTTTGCCTCTACGATCTTGCGGTAGATAAACTCTTGTAATACTCATATCATCAAGATCAATCAAGCAGGAAGTAGGGTATTACCTCCCCCGCCTCCTGTTACCATCCGCCTTAGACGCACAGTTCGGGACCCCCTACCCGAGATCCGCCGGTTTTGGCACCGACACCCAGCAGCCGGCGGAGAAGCCGGTGACCAGAGACACTGACAGCCGGGTCCTACACCCGGCCAGATTACCATTGTACCCCTGGGGGTAGGCCTATATAAACCCCCAGGGCACCCATGCAAAGGGTTCCTAACCTGTTAGAACTAGACTCACACATAGAGAGAGGAGAGGGCGAGCCCCGCCTTCTTCCACCTCTAGCATACAGCTCGAGGAGCGCCATTGTACTCACTAGTGCCTTAGTGATCATGCGGAGACCCCGCAGAGCAGGACTAGGGGTGTTATCTCCTAGGAGAGGCCCGAACCTGGGTAAAGGGCGCCGGTGTTCGTGTCTATGCCTCATCCCGCTTCCAGGCATCAGCGACGTTCTACTCGCTCCCACCATGATAAGCCATCCATTGGCATATGTCGCACCCAACCCCCGACACATAAGGAAGACAATAAAAAATAAATCATGGTCGAACTTCATCACATAATGAGAGACCATACGTGCATGCTTCGGGAATCACAAAACCTTAACACAAATATTCTTACTAATCCACAATTACTCACTAGCATGACTCTAATATCAACATCTTTATATCTCAAAACAAATGCAAGGAATCAAACTTCTCATATATTCAAGGATCTTCATGAAAGTTTTTATTATATCCCTCTTGAATACCTTATCATATTAGGACTAAATTCATAACCCAAGAAAATTGCCATACTGTTTATAAGACTCTCAAAATAATATAAGTGAAGCATGAGAGTTCATCCATTTCTTCAAAATAAAATCATCGCCATGCTCTAAAAAGGTATAAGTGAAGCACTAGAGCAACTTCCTAGCTCAAAAGATATAAGTGAAGCACATAGAGTATTCTAATAAATTCATGACTAATGTGTGTCCCTCTCAAAAGGTGTGTACAGCAAGGATGATTGTAACAAACTAATAAGCAAAGACTCACATAATACAGGACGCTCCAAGCAAAACACATATCATGTGGTGAATAAAAATATAGCCTCAAGTAATTCACCGATGGATCATAGACAAAAGAGGGGATGCCATCCAGGGCATCCCCAAGCTTATATGCTTGGTTGTCCCTGATATTTACCTTGGGGTGCCTTGGGTATCCCCAAGCTCAGGCTCTTGCCACTCGTTATTCCATAGTCCATCGAAACTTCACCTAAAACTTGGAAACTTCACAACACAAAACTCAAGAGAAAACTCGTGAGATTCGTTAGTATAATAAAACATATCACCACTTTTAGGTACTGTTATAAACTCATTTCAATTTTATATCGGTGTTATGTATACTGTGTTCTAACTTCTCCATGGTTCATACCCCCCGATACTACCCATAGATTCATCAAAATAAGCAAACAACACAATGAAAATAGATTCTGTCAAAAACAGAACAGTCTGTAATGATCCGAATATTGGTCATACTTCTCTAACTCTAAAAACTATACAAAATTATGACAGCGTAGGCAATTTGTATATCAATAAAGTGGAAAAAATTCAGAATTTTTCGATGCTTCGGCAGATCAGGTCAATTCTGTTATTGGGCGCAAAAGTTTCTATTTTCTCACAGAATCAAATCAACAATCTTCCAAACCATCCCAAAGGTCTTACTTGGCACAAACACTAATTAAAACAATAAAACACAATCATAGCAGAAGTATAATTGCATATACACATAAAAACAAAAAATAAAAATATTGGTTTGTCTCCCAACAAGCGCTTTTCTTTAAAGCCTTTTAGATAGGTGTTGATAATTTAAATGATGCTCACATGAAAGACAAAAAATTGAAGCACAAAGAGAGCATCATATAGCATGTGAAAAAACAAGTTTAAGTCTAACATACATCCTATGCATAGACATTTTATAGGGAAAATATTTATCAAGGCAAGCAAAAAGTAGCGTATGCAAGGAAGAAGAAAGAAACAATGGCAATCTAAACACAATGAGAGGTAATTTAGTAACATGAAAAATTCTACAACCATATTTTCCTCTCTCATAATAATTGCATGTGGGATCATAATCAAATTCAACCATATAGCTATCACAATAATTTTCTTTTAATGATCCACATGCATAAAAGATTTATAATCTTCCAAGATAGTGGGATTAACATCAACTAAAGTCATGACCTCTTCAAACCCAGTTTTATCAACAAAATTCATAAGATTGAACACTCTTCAAATATGTGGGTTTATTTTTAGCTAAAGTTGACACTCTTCCAAACCCACTTCCAATATTATCGCAAACATATTCACCATGAGGCTTAAATAAAATTTCAAAATCATAAGAAGCATTATCACCCGAATCATGATAATTGCAATAAGTAGTGGACATAGCAAAATTAGCATCCCCAAGCTTGGGGTTTTTCATATTATTAGCACAATTTACATTAATAAAATATATAATAACATCATTGCAATCATGTTTTTCATTCAAGTAGCTATCATGAATCACTTTATAAATTTCATCATAATTTTCAAATTCACGAGTTTCAAGCAAAACTTCATAAAGATAATCTAGTGCACTCAACTCACTGGCAATTGGTTCATCATAATTGGATCTTTTAAAAAGATTAGCAAGTGGAAGATGATCCATAAACTTTTGGCTTTATGATTTGGAATAAACATGCAATTATACCAAGCAAAGGAGCAAAAAAACCAAGTATAAAAGACTCAGTTGGTGATGATGGTGTGTCTGCCATCCATCATTTCTGACCATCAGATCTGCATCTAACGACTATGATGTAACTCGTGGCATTTTTGCAACAAGACACCACTTATCTGCTCCAATTTGCAGAAACCCCTTAGTATCTTGAAACCAACCACATCCCTCCCCCACTTCATCAAAACAGCCACAAGTAATATATTTTGAGTGAAACCTAATACGAGTATGTTTTTAGTGATATATACACCAAACTAGTGTGTTTTCTTTCAAGTTTGTGAACATGTATTATTATATTTTGGATCCGTTGCAACGCACGGGCACATTGCTAGTAGTCACTTATATAGTAGTGTGGGCTACAAGGTTGGCTATAACATCACTTAGTACTTTTTTCAACCTTCTCTCTTTCTCTTTCTTCACATTTATTCTATTTGTCTAGGAATCCACATATAGCTGGGCTCTTGCATGAGAGCCCACTCCCCATAATTTTCCTCGTCATCATCTGAGTCCTAGAAGATCTCACCCACATCATCATTAGGCATGCAACCGCCTTGATAGACAACGTGCGCAGAAGGAGTAGAGGCGACTAGGGACGCACCACGTCATGGGCACTCCGTTCGTGCTCGTGTGCGTGCAGCGTGCGTGCTTTTCCATCGGTGCTAGATCTAAGGCCGAGGCTGCGGTCGTCTTCACGACTAGTCGTTGTGCAATGACGGCAAAGAGGTGCTGCAAGAGATGTGTAGGCGCCGTTGTGTATGAGCTTCGCCGTAGCACGATGAACCGGACGTCGCCGCAGATGGCGCACGCCTCCATGCAGTCGAGTGTGTGCGCATGCATGTGTTATTCACGTGCATTCTGAGGCCGAGTGTGTGTGCATGCATGTGTTGTGTACATGCGTTGTGTGCTCCATGCTGTGAGCGTATGTGCATGAGTTGGATCAACATGAGTTACTACGTTGGCATGTGTACATGTGTGGCTGCATGCGTCCTGTACATGCGTGGCTTCTTGCGTGGTTATCAATATAAACTATAAAACATTTTCAACTTAGCATCATGATGTATCATCTCTATTGGTTAGCGAAGAGTTCATGTTCTTTTACTTGTTTATAGGTGGGCAGGCGGCAAAAAACAGGGGGAAACACACAAAGTTACTTGCTCCTTCTCGGTCGTCGGGAATCTATGTTCTTCAACTATTTTTTTTACGTGAGCTTTGTTCATCCTTTTGCCAGCACACGAGACATCTAGCATCAAGGTGCATGTGTCATGCAAGAAAATGGAGATAATCAGATAAGCAGTGTGTAAGTGAGTCGTGCACTTCGATGGCACCCACTACGCAATATTTTTTCTCCTCGATGGCACGTGAATAGTGCATGTACTCAACGTCGGAGCACGGGATGGGGGTAGCCATGACATGGTCAGCCCTTTTTTGGAGAGAGTATGTAGTAAATAACTTTGATGTGTCCCATCAACCCACAGAACGACGAGAAGCTTGCTTACTACACCTTCTCCCTCGCCAACGCGTGCGCGGTGGCTCGCAGCATTAGGAGAAACTTTTGCTTACAAGCAGTGGACGTGCAGCAATTCATTTGGTGTCAGGTTTCCAGAAGAACTACTGTAGTAGCATCATTATTGTTCGACTTCTGGAAGAGGCGAAGAGCCAAGCGCAAGGTCACCAACTAACCTTAGGCTAGGCATAGTGGGAGTAACATAAGTAGGGGTACCTCCTTTTTTTATTCTAGAAACAACCACAGCGAATATTGGATGGTAGCAGCACAGCAACTGAATCAAAAAAATCGAAACCAACCAATGAACTACTACTAATGCTGAGCGTTTGCTAGTATCATGTACTCCGTCTGTCCATGTATATAGGGCTTAATGCGTTTTCCGAGACTAACTTTGGCCCTGTTTGGATCCATGGGTTAGAGTTAGTTTGAGCTAGTTGGGGCTCAAATAGCCCTAAAGTATCCAAACATGAGGGTTAAATTGAAGCAAGTTGCCCCAAACCCACCAAAAAAACTATCCCACCCAAGAGTCGGTAACATGTGATGTGCTAACCGACCTCAATAGATGGCGAAAACGCTAGCCCGCCGCACTTTGTTCATCCTTTTGCCAACACGCGGGACATCTAGCACCAAGGTGCCCGTGTCATGCAAGAAAATGGAGATAAGCAGTGCGTAAGTGAGTCGTGCACTACGATGGCACCTAGTGCTACACAATATTTTTCCTGCTCGATGGCACATTCATAGTGCACGTCCTCAATGACCGAGCACGGGATGGTAGCCATGGACATGGTCAACCCTTTTTGGAGAGAGTACTAAATACTACTACGTATTAACTTTGATGTGTCCCGCCAACTCGCAGAATGACGAGAAGCACACACTGAGACTACCCACAGTGGAAGTAACATCTACACTCTTATAAAAAGCATAGTAGGTGATGATGGTGTGCCTGCCATCCTACAATATAGGCCGTCCGTTTTATATCTGACGGATAGGAAGGAAACTATGGCAATTTTGCAAAAAGGTACCCACACACCTCTCCACATTTTCAAATAAGGCCTTCCCTCGTTCATCCTTTTCTCTCACAAGATAAACTAGTCATACAAACGCATCACGGTGGTCGAGCTTGGAGTCATTCATCTGGTACACGTGGAATCTCAGATCTGGACACAAGGTGACGTACACCGTCAAGGTCCACGGTCAAGGGGGTCAGGGCGGACGCGGCCTCTCACTACGTCCGCCATTTGAAGCAGCGCGCCGCCCAGTGCACTCCCAGCTGTACCCGCCTCCTCACCGCATTCAAAAACCTACATTTAAAACCGCGTGGAATGCAAGAAACCAACTCCGGCCACACACGTTCGTTCAGGAGCAGGACGCCGGCCAAGCTCCTCCTTCCACCATTTTATCCACTCTTTCGGCGGCATCTGACGAGCAGGAAGAGCAGTTCTCCGGCATAAAAGCCGTATGGGTGGCCCGCCGAGCCCGACAGTTATGAGCGAGGTAGCTTGCTTCTCTACCTACCTCGCCTAGCTCGTCGGAGGCAGTTGCTGCACTAAGCCAGCGCGTGGTTCCGCAGCTGGCCTGTCCAATACAGCTCCAGGAAGAGTGCCGACTCGATCCACGCCGGCTTGTCGGGGAGCATGGCAGAACGGGCATCCTCACTGCCCTCGATGTCGCCGCGTCGTACATTGCCTCCAGTGTCTGCGACTGCGCCATCTGCCGTTGACGCGCTCGTAGCCATGACATGCAGGAAGAGAAAGAAGCCGCCGCGGATGTCGACGAGGTGATGCGGCTACGCGGATGTCGACGAGGTGACAGGCAGCACGTCGCCGCCCACCGCCATCATCGAGGAGACGTAGAACACGGGAGGCCGCCGCCGATTGTATCCCATGAAGGCCACCGCCGAGGCGATGCCGGCGAATACAGCCGATGTCTTGCATGATTCTTCTTCTGCCGGATGCTGGAGGAGGACAAAGAGATCAGGCGGCGACCATTTAGATTAGGTATTTTAATTCTACCAGGCTGGTTGTAATGGGAGTATTATAAGTAGTATCATGCATGCCAACTAGTAGTAGGCAAATTTGATGAGGTGGCCTAGAATTAAATGAAGAAAGAGAGAGTTGAGTATCATATTATGATACAATATGGAATTAGGACCTCTTCCAATGCAAATGTGCTTAGATGAGGTGCTAAGTTCATTAAATGGCTTAGCAACTCAAGTCTCCAATGCATAGGTGCTTAGTTTGTTGTTGCTAAGCTTGCTTCATTTAATTAGCTATGGACTCAACACGGACTTTCCACCGTTTCATCCTGGGGTCACCAAACTAGTCTCTCTCTTCTTAATTAACTTGCCACGTCCTATTTTATGCCTACGTGGCAGGCTTAGCAGCTATACATGGTGGAGCACTAGGAGGGGCCAAGGCTGGTCATAGTGGGGATTAACTTATACTGTAACACATTACTATGTTACTCTAATGATCTCTCTCCTCATTAACTACATGCCACATAAGCCAAATTTTCTTGGAGTGCACTATGTTACTAGTACCTAAGTTACTCCCACTAAGAGGCAGGCGACGAGCCGACGAGGTAGCCCGATGACTCCTTGAGCATGAAAGGCACCCGCATGATCTCCTCTCCTCGTAGGGAAGGTCGGGGTCCATTAGGTACATCTCCGACGACATCCGCGGATTCCGACGGTGCCGCTGCCACTTCATTAGTGTAAATAATTAGTCAATTTCTAGTCAACAATCAAAACCGCCTAAACTCTAACATGTGAACACTAAAACCGCTCAAGGGGGTGATATACCCGGTTTTAGATATTTGAGGGCAAAATTCGTACCAAAATTGACTTTGGGGGCTTATTTGTCCATCAACTTACATTTGAGGGTGAAAAATATACTTCTTTCAATGGTCCGCTGGTCAGAGTGTTCCTTTTACATTTATAACATGTGGGACCGAGTGTGAGCGAACTGACCTCAATCGACGGCAAAATCGCCTGCCAGACACACTTTGAGAGAGACGAGGAGCAAGAAGCGATACGGGCTGGTCGTGTCATGGAAGAAAATGGTTGGTCTCATGTTTAAAACTTGATGTACGATAGTAGAGGTATATGTAGATGTAGATGTAGTGTAGACGTAGATGCAGATGTCTATGTACATGTTGAGATGTCGAGAGAATTGAGACTCACCAACAGTCACCAACGTAGGCCGAGTACGTGCACGAATCACCCACAAAAAAGGAGTACGTGCACGCAGAGAAAAATTGCACGCACAGACGCATGTACTCTGTGCCTCATTCCCTAACACACGCGCGCGGGTACACGGTGGAGCTCATTTCTGGATGAAGAGGCAGCTCACGTGATAATTTGACGCGTTTGGTAGTTCTTCACTTAGTGGAGGGTCGGGAACCACGCGTGGACGAATCAAAGTTTGACCATAACGCGGTGGCGTGTTTGTTTTTAATTTTTTTCTTCAATGGAATGTACGCAGTTTTTTTCTTGAATGGCACGTGAATCATGCACGTGCTCAATGACGGAGCACGGGATGGGAAGGTAGCCATGGACATGGTTGGCCCTTTTTGGAGACTACTACACTGGTACTTTGATGTACATTTTGAAAAAAAACTACTAATTTGATTTGTCATGTCAACTCGCAGAACGATGAGAAGCTTGCTTACTACGCCCTCTACATAGCCCACACTTTGTACGGCTAGTTATAGTGGGAGTCACTTAGCGCACTCCAAGAAAATTTTGCTTACGTGGCAAGTAGTTAGTGAGAAGTGGTAACATAATATGTTACTGTAACTTAGCGTTTCCCAAGACAAGATGAGTCTACAAGGTAATAAATGAAGCCATCATAACATTACTGTACTACTCCCTCCTTTCCGGTTTATAGGGCTCCTTCCTTTCCGGTTTATAGGGCTCAATTCGAAAATCTCACCAACCAAGGTAGATGATGAGTGGTGGAATACTTTTTGTAATTTGCAAAAGCACCCAAATAATGCTCTTGTTTTCCCCAAAAATTTATGTTTACCATTGTATTAATTGCAATGCATGCATAAAGTACTCCTACATGCATTGGTCAATTTTCTCTTAATACTTGCATGCAATTATTTAATGCACCTTGAAATCTAAACTTGTGATGGGGAACAACCAAATTGATCCTTCTAAAATGGAAAAACTAAGATTTTGAGATAAGCCCTATAAACCGGAAAGGAGGGAGTACTAACATAGACTAGTGTCATATGCATGAAACTACTAGTGAGTATTGGGAGCACATGATATTTCCCCGTCCGGACCAATCCCAAGTTGGCTTCTAACCTTCTTGGCCCAACAAAAAACCCTTCCCCCCTCCCGCGCGCGCTTCCCGCCCGGCGCCAGCTGCGCCCGCCGCTCCACATTGATTGCAAGTCAGGGCGACGCGACCTCTCACTGCTTCCGCCGTTGAAGCGGCGCGCCGACCGAGGGCACCACCCGCTGCATGCCCGGCACTTCAGACTACACAGTGGAGAGTGACTTTAGAGCTAGTACTAAAATTAGATGTCATAAGGATTTAAATATAGTATCTGTGCTTAGTTGAAGGAGAGAGAAGAGGAGAGAGAAGAGAAGCGGGTTGTAAACTTGTAGCCGGTTGTAGCAGGAGCTCCAACATACTTTGTGAGACAAAAGGTGGGGCCATTATTAATGATATAATATTATACAAAAGGGACTAACTATTGTACTAGCAGGCTATTAGGTTGGTTCTAGATGATGTGTCAACTTCATATAGCCGGATGTTGGCTATACTATTAACCATGCTCTAAGTGTTGTGTGAGTGGGACTAAAGTTTAGTCCCATACTGCTAGGTGAGTGTGAGTTGCACCACTTTATAATGTGATCTATTCTAGCATTTGCATGAGCATGATAATCGGAAACCTACACGCGTGCTCTTCGGGAATGAGCCTGTCCAAGGACAAAAGCTATCCACGTGGTCTATATTTTTGTTGGTCAGAAAATTTATTAAGTCATTAATTAATAATTAACAGACGCCTTAATTACTCATCCGTTTCTGATTCTTTTGGATAGTGGGGCTATTATTTACTTAGACGTGGGGTTTGGGCCAAAGGCCTACTATTATACTTGGTCTTACTCGCATGACCGACCTGACAGGCTCTACCCTAGCCGCCGCTGTATCATATCGTTTCGCACCGTTCCAGATCTTAGCGCCGCCACGCAATTCTTCTCCATCCCTCCTTCCGGCTTGCACCACAAGAAGGGACAGCAGTCCTCCGAACCCCGCCTTTCATGATCCTGTACGGGAGAGGGGCGATCACATGTTTGGGGACCACACTCCTATGACTGCTGCCAATGACGACTTCCTCAACGACAGCCTTCTTTCCCGACCTCGGTAACCTCTTCATCAACGACATGAGTCACAACGTCAACCACAGCGGTTCTGCTCCTGCTGTACAGTATGTGATTTTGTCCTCCTGGTTTAGTCCGCATCATTACTTTGATCTTTGCAATTGTCATCATGATCTATTTACCGTTGATTCGGATTAAATCTCATAGTAAATTGCTCATATATTCAACAACCCAATCCAAAAACCTGATTATAGGCAATTTACTCCGAGTGGTTTTGCTGCGCTTTTGAAGCCGCCTACTTTTAAGGGAGTGCAATATAAACGGTGGCGCACAAGAGCAGTATATTGGTTTCAGATCATGTATTGCTATGACGCCACTAAGGGTAAGCCTGAGGGCGATCTTAATCCTACACAGCGGGAAGCTTTTGAGAACATGGATACCCTCTTCAAAGCCGCCCTGCTGAGTGTTCTTGACGATTCCATTGTGGATTCATATATGTCGTTTGACAACGGCAAAGACATGTGGGCTGCGCTCGAGGCCACGTTTGGGGCCTCGGGCGCTTGCAACAAGTTGTACATCATGGAGCAATTATCTGACTACAAGATGACTGATGAGCGCTCTGTTGTTCAGCAGACTCATGAGATATAGTCACTCGCTAAGAAACTTGAGTACTTTAAGTGTGTGTTGCCGGACAAATTTGTTGCTGGGACCATCATTGCCAAGCTTCCACCTTTGTGGAACGATTTTGCTACTTCTCTGAAAAACAAGAGACATGATTTTTTCGTTTCGGATCTCATTAGCACTCTTGAATTTGAAGAGAAGGCGAGAGCAAAATTTATATGGCTGCATCTACCTGCTGTCAGCTACCCTCATGGTGCTCCAGGTATTCCTACATTCGTAACTAGGTACAACGACCACCGCAATATGAAATAAGCTTACTCATACGTTGACTTGCTGATTGCAGTGCGGAACGATCCTGTCATGTGTGGAGTAGCAAACAAGCAGTGCAGCCGAAGGTGGAAATCAACCAAGGACTTATGAAATTATTTATAATCTTCCTTAGGCAGGTCAATATCCCCTTCGTCCAGATGATCGTGTTTTGTCATGCCGGGCTATTGATATGTGCTACTGTTTTGCAACACCATTTAAGTATAGCTATTGTTTTCCTATCTTTTCAGATTCAGGACAATGAAGATGATTTCAAGGTAACTGCACAATATGGACTCCTGTTAAGTCATCTCTATTGCCTCATGTGTTTGCTGCAAATGTGTCAGCATCAATTGCAAGATGAGGCAGCTAGCTAGCTGTGGAGTTGCCAACATGCTCAAAGTGCTCGCAGCATAGAGAAGAAACAAGCATGCCCAGTAAATTAATGCGTGCGTAGAGAGGCCCTTTGCTCAAGAAGCATCGACCGATTTTCTTTATTTCCACACCTTCTCACAGCTTTGTATTGGTTATAGTATGGTAAATCATTGAGGTGCATAAACATGCTGAACTTTTGTTCTTCTGAATGTTAGTATGCATACCGTATCTTCTAAAGCTTAGTTTAATGTGAATGTTGACTAGCCTGTGAACCTTTACAATCTAGTAAGTATATTGTAGGCCTGTTATTTTACACCTCACTTTGCCGCGCTAGGCGACCAGTGTGAGTGTCTGCATCCAGTACCGCATCCTCCAATTTGGTGGATGCCAAGTTGAAAAAGGTTACCGATGAGTAGCCATAAGCTGGAGGCGTCTCTTTTTTTCTTTCGAATGCGCAATAAGCTGGAGAGTGTCTCTGGCTGCCTCTAGTGTTAAGGCCCTCCAGTACGAAACACGGGCAGCCGACTGGGCCGATACAAAAGCCTATCCATCTTAAAGCCCATTTGTTTTTTGTTTTTTGCGAGGAGAAGCCCATATTTCTTGAAGAGGGGGCGATCCCAGAAAAACCCTCCTTCCTCCTCGCTTCAACTTATACTACAGCTTGCTGGACTCTCACGCTTCCGTCGCCCCCCAATTCCCCCCGCTCCCCATCTTCCTCACTCATCCAGAAAACCCTCGCTCACCTTCTTCCTCACTCGTACAGAAAACGCCTGCTCCTCTTCTTCCACTCCTACAGAAAACCCCAGCCCTCCTTCTTCCCCACTCGCACTGCCACTAGGCTCGTCTCTAGCTACTCTGCTCAAACTCGTGAGCTTGGTGCGACGCCCACAAGGAAAATGGAGTCGGCTGGCCCTAGCGCCAAGAAGATGAGGCTCCCAACAGCGGTGACGCCGGTTGTAGATCCCGCACCCGGCAGCGCGGGGAGAAGCGGCTAGCCCCCCCCCCACCCAGATCTGAGGAACCGGTAGAATCTTCGGTGGACCGCATCAGTGATCTCCCAGATGTCATCCTTGAGGAGATCATCTCGCTTATCCCCACCAAGGATTGCTACCGCACACAAGTCCTCTCAACTCGGTGGCGCCCTCTATGGCGCACCCCTCAATCTCGACTGTCGTCAGATATCTGTCCTTCCTGAATTTGATCTCCTCAAAGCCATTGTCTCCTCTCACCAGCAGGGCCCCATTCAACGCCTCTGCATCCCGACACGCTACCTGCTGTCCATACCTGGCACGGTCGACTCTTGGCTGACATCCCCTGAATTCGGAAAACTCCAGCAGTTTGAGTTCTACCATTACCACGAAAGTTTCATACCACGAACACGCCAAGAATTCATGCCCACACCACCGTTGTCCATCTTGAGGAATCCTCCTCTCTCCACACCGCCACCTTCGCCTGGTGCCATCTACCAGACGATCTGGTACAAATGCTTCGACTTCCACTGCTAAAAAAACTTTCGCTTGTGGTGGTTTATCTGTCGGAGGCCTCACTGCATAGCATCATCCACTCCAGTTGCCCTGCCCTGGAGCGCTTGCTGATTGTTTTGGGGATAGAAATCCCTATCAGTTGTCTCCAAATAAAGTCACCTCACCTTAAAAGCATTGGAATTTGTTTTGAAGGACAGCAGCTCATCATCGAAGATGCCCCTTCACTTAAAAGGTTGCTCCTTGATAATTGTTATAGACCTTCGCAAATAACTGTCGTCTCTGCGCCCAAACTGGAGACCTTGGGTCTAATTAGTGCTCCGTTTGATGATCACAACAAGTTGGTGCTTGGCTCCTCACTTTTTCAGGTATCGTATATTATCATCTACATATTTGTAATCATAAGCTGCATTTTTCATGTGCGCGCATAAGTTTTATATCATCTTGGAGTACACTTTGGGTACTAATATTATGTTATATGCTCAATGAAGAGTTCGTTCGTGGATAGTGTCAGGACCCCGATTCCAAGTCACACCGATCTAGCCTGTAACACCTCATATAACATTGCGGCCTCACGCACGGTACTCCCACGGGTGTCGCCTTACCATGGCCCGGGACCGTTTGCGCCTTTTGGCTCACGTATATGATAATGTCGCTAGCATCCATATGACAGAGAACCCGGGCCGACATGGCTAGTCGTGAACCCAAAGCGGCACTAACGTATGGGGACAGGCATACATGAATCAACATCGAACGTGTCGGTCAGCAGCGTGTGAATCCGGGCTGTAGCACTGGGTTAACAGGACTCCGGGAGCCCGGGCTGTAGCAGGCTAGGCAGGACTCCGGATGTCACCGCGTGACATTTCCCCGAAGGGACAGACACAGGAACGATATGACTCACATGCCGGCCAGTCAAGTGTCCAGAGCAGTAGTGCTGGACTAGCAGGACTCCGGTGAACCGGGCTGTAGCGGACTACTATGGCTCAAGGAGGCACTAGACTACATTTCCCCATAAGAGAGGCTCCTAAAGATAAACAACTAGATTGTCGGATCCCACACATACCAAGCATTTCAAACATACACACAATATGCTCGATATGTGCAAATACAACATGGCATCACAACAAAACTCTACAACTCAAGTACTTTATTTAAAGGGCTCCGGAGAGCCTTACATAACTTGTTCATACAGATAGGGGTCACATGACCCGACACTCAAGTCATACAATCATACAAGCACATGCGGAAGCAAACTGTCTGGGTACAGACACTAGAAAGAAAGAAGGCTTGACGAAGCCTGTCTATCTACATAGGCCCTTCACAAGCCTAGATCACCACCTGGGTGGCGCGTCACTCGTCATCGTCGAGTTCTACGTAGAACCCGTCAGAAGGGGCGGTGTTGTCGTCTGAAAACAGTAATTAGGCAACATGAGTACAAAGGTACTCAGCAAGTCTTACAACAGATCCTACTATACATGCTCATTCTCAAGAAGGTAGTGGGGTTATTGCAGCAAGCCAGCTTTGACTCTTGGCTAAGCTATCCTATGGTACACCACTTGTGAAATAGTTTTCGCACACGAGTCCACTAATCACCATCTCAATACTCCACCGTGGATCCTCCCTCGTCATCCAACGAGAGGGCCATCCGCGGTACTCACACTTATCTTGAGGCTTTTAGTAGTATCCATTTACTTGTCTATGAACTGCATAAGCGACCAAGTAGTCCTTTACCGCGGACGCGGCTATTCGAATAGTTTCATACCCTGCAGGGGTGTACTTTGTCACACACGCTCTCACCACTTATCGTCGCTACACGACTTGTACTCGGCAACCTTCAAGCGGAAGCCCAACATGGGTGTTGGCCACAGCCTACCTAAACACTTGAGTCTCTAGTCCAGGTTTATCGCCTATTCAGGTTCCATCCGCAGGGAGTCCGGCCGAGGTTTCCACATACGGCCCCGAACGATGTGTGCAGGGTTCCCGGTCACCAAACGGGCGACTCGGTACACCGGGCCACGAGCCTACCGCATCACAGCCCACCCCTTGGTCAGCGCTGTCCACGGCCTCCAGCTTACTACAAACACCAGAAACTACGTGCAACTCCTGGACAGAGGACAAGGGTGAATAAGAAGCCGAGGGGGTCCATTGGTTTCGGGCCCAATGTGTGGTAGTAGCTGAATCTTAAATCACGCATACAGATCTCAGTTCTTAGGGACGGTCTCAATGAAACAACCCACCATGTACTCCTACATGGCCTCCCATCGATACCTTTACCAAATCGTATTCAACACTTTACTCTCTTTACCGACACACACACTTTCACTCTAGTTCATCACCCTGATGAGCCAGACCTGACACAACTCTAAGCATAGCAAGCATAGCATTGTAGGAACACAACAAGGCTCAATCAACTCCTACACATGCTAGTGGGTTTCATCTAGTTACTGTGGCAATGACAGGTCATGCAAAGGAAAGTGGGTTCAACTACCGCAACACACAGCAGTTTGAATCACGTTGTCTTAATGCAGTAAACGAGAGCAGAAGCGAGAAGATGGGTTTGTATCGAAATGATCAATGGGTTGCTTGCCTAACAAAGTGGTGGTGGGATTCTGCCCTTCAGTTGGATACTCGTGAATATCCTCGGAGGCAGGACCTACCACAATGAACACATCGAAGCACAATCAACACCAAGCAAGTGCAACAATATGATGCATGCATGGGACATGGCAAAATGGATGTATTGGGCTAATGCAACTAAGACCAGATGGGTTTAGACTAATTTGAATCAAAGATTCAAATTCCATGTTTATAAATGGCCCATGTTAGTGCTTTATCTTGTTCTGTATAAAACAGTAGGTTAACTTGCTTAATCATGCATGAAACCAGTGCAAATGGATAGAATGGATTTTTCTGATCATTTTTCATATATAAATCTTTTCATTCTGAGCTATAGATTATTTTCTATGATTTTTTGAAGTTTGTGATAATTTCTAGAATTTCCAATATAAGAATAATTCCAGTAAAAGCTTTACTGCGTCAGCCTGACGTCAGTGTGACGTCAGCAGGTCAACGGGGTCGTCCAGGTCAAACCTGACGTGTGGGTCCCCTGTGTCAGTGACACTGTTAGGTAATTAGTTAATTAGGATTAGTTTTAATTCTAACTCAGATTAGTTAGTAGGCGGGCCCCACCCGTCAGTGACCCTGGGGGGGTTGACCTGTGGTCAAACCACGTTGACTCGCCGGCGTTTAGCCGCCGGCGACGTCCAGACGCGGCGGTGGAGTGCGGGATCCCCCTCCGGCGACCAAAAGGACGGCGGAGAGTACCTATGTGTAGCTGGGGGCGAACCGCGTCGACTGGTGGTGGTGGAGGAGCTCGGGGTCGCCGGAATCGACGCCGGCGACGAGCTGGGCGGCTGCCGGGTACGGACGTAGTCGAAACCGTAGCTAGAGAGCGCGGCGAGGAATGTGCGAGGGTGCTACGGGTTCCTGGTGTTGCGGTGAATCTAATGGCTACGGTGGTGTGGCCGTTGGATGGCCGGAGCCTCGTCGACGACGAGCTCGTGCGGCGGCGCGTACGGGTGAGCTTTGTGCGGTGGCTACAGAGCTCGAGAGAGAGAGAGGAGAGGATGGGAAGGTGGCCATGCTCACGGCGGTTGCGACGGAGCAGGCGGCGAGGTCGGAGACGAGCTGTAGCAGTGGCGACGGCGGAGGGGATCTCCGACGGTGAGCGGCGAAGGCGAGGTCGGTGACGGAGCTTCGGGGCAAACGAGCACTCGGGGCTCGGCTTGCTCGAAGGAGTGGGCGACGGCGGTGCTGTAGGACACGGTAGTACGGCGCAAGGTCGATGGTGGTCGCGGTTACTCCGGTGAGGTGTCTGCGGCGGCGTCGGCCATGGTGGGGAGAAGGCGAGGGAGAGGCGATGGGGGAGAATGGCGATGTCCGGGGGCTCGGGGCGCGTCGAGAGAGGTCGGCCAGCTCATCCGCGGCGGGGGCGGCAAGCTGCTGGCGCCGTGGCGAGCTCACGCTTGCCGGCGTCACCTCTGTGCCTGCTCTGGCGAGAGCAGGCAGCTGACTGGCGCGGGCCAGCACAGTGCTGGGCCGCCAGGTGGGCTGCCAGGTAAGTCTTCTGCCTTCTGTTCTTTTCTCTTTTTATTTATTTCTGTACTGTGTTTTGAAATAGTAAAAATACTATTTCATTTGGAAAAATCCTGAAAATATTCTGAGGCACCTTTGAGATTATTCCCAACAGCCTAAAAATACCTTCAAGATTATTTGGGCATTTAAAAATATTTATAGCATTTAAAATGCCCAAATGCAAATACTTATTGCTTGTGCAAAAATCCAAGATGGCCTCCAAAAATATGAAACCATTTTTGGCAGAGGTTTTAGCCAAGACCAAAGGTGGTGAACATTTATGGAGGGCATTTCAGGTTCATTGAAAGAATTTTAGTAAACCCTAGTTGTTCCAGGGGGGTGCTGGGGGTTTCTGGCATCCCCATTTCAGGTTTCTGTGAAATGTAGACATGATGCAACACTCTAATGCATGAACTAACTAGGATGTGACAACTCACCCCCACTCAAAAGAATCTCGTCCCGAGATTTAGGATCCGTTGGGAAGAAGGTGGGGTACTCAAGTCGAAGACGATCCTCCCTTTCCCAAGTAGCTTCTTTCTCGGAATGGTGTGACCATTGAACTTTGAGAAACTTGATGTTTCGGCGTCGAGTGGTACGCTCGGCTTGATCAAGGATTCGAACGGGATACTCCCGATATGTGAGATTATCTTGGAGATCAAGCGTTTCGTGGTCCACTCCACGGATAGGATCCGAGAAGCAACGCCTGAGTTGAGATACGTGGAAGACATCATGAACCTTGGAAAGATGCGGAGGTAGTTCCAATTGGTAGGCAAATTCTCCTCGCTTGGCAAGAATGCGAAAGGGTCCAATGTAGCGAGGGGCCAATTTGCCTTTGATACCGAATCGATGGGTTCCCTTTAAAGGAGTCACCCGAAGGTAAGCCTTCTCGTCAACCTCAAAAGTCATAGCCCTATGTTTGCGATCATAATGGCTCTTTTGGCGAGATTGGGCTGTTTTCAATTTCCCACGAATAATGCGAACCTGCTCTTCTGCTTCCTGGATCATATCCGGGCCAAAGAGTTGTCTTTCCCCGGTTTCCGACCAGTTAAGAGGCGTTCGACATTTTCGTCCATAGAGAACCTCGAAAGGGGCTTTGCCCAAACTAGCTTGGTAACTATTTTTATAAGCGAACTCGGCGAATGGAAGGCATTTCTCCCAATCCATGCCGAAGGAGATGACAGAAGCTCGGAGCATATCCTCCAGAATTTGATTAACTCGTTCTACCTGACCACTTGATTGAGGGTGAAAGGCGGTGCTAAAAGAGAGACGAGTTCCCATAGCATTTTGGAAACTTTCCCAAAATCGAGAGGTGAAGAGACTTCCACGGTCTGAGTTAATTTCCAATGGAACACCATGAAGAGACACTATTCGGGAGATGTACAAGTCTGCTAGCTGGCTAGCGGTTATACTCTCACGAACAGGTAGGAAGTGGGCTACTTTGGAAAGACGATCGGCAACAACGAAGATAGCATTATTCCCTCTCTTGGTCCTGGGAAACCCGGTAATGAAATCCATACCGATTTTATCCCATTTCCATTCAGGAATAGCTAGAGGCTGAAGGGTGCCAGCAGGCCGTTGATGCTCTGCTTTAACTCGACGGCAGACGTCGCAATTAGCAATGTATTGAGCAATTTCTCTCTTCATCCTAGTCCACCAAAACCTCTGGCGTAGGTCTTGATACATTTTAGTACTACCGGGATGAATGGTGAGAGGAGATTCATGAGCTTCCTTAAGGATCAATCGCCTCAGGTTGCGTACCTTGGGAACCACTAGGCGGTCTCCAAAGAGCACAACACCTTGGTCATCAACGGAGAAACAATCCGCAACTCCTTTCTTGATGTTTCTCTTAATACGGGAGATTCCCGGATCTACCTTCTGAGCTTTAATGATCTGATCCGTAAGGGTAGGTTTCGCCACCAGGGTGGATAGAAATCCTTGAGGAACAATGTGAAGGTTAAGCTTACAGAATTCCTCGTGGAGAAGTGGTTGACTTTGTTGTAACATCAAGTTGTTACAATAGGATTTACGGCTTAGCGCATCAGCCATGACGTTGGCTTTGCCCGGGGTGTAAGTAATTCCTAAGTCGTAGTCTGAGATCAACTCAACCCAACGTCTTTGCCTGAGATTCAAATCCGGTTGAGTGAAGATGTATTTCAGACTCTGGTGGTCTGTGAAAATCTCGCAACGATTACCAAGAAGGTAATGTCGCCATGTTTTGAGTGCATGGACTACGGCTGCAAGCTCTAGATCATGTGTGGGATAATTATCCTCATGTGGACGCAACTGTCGGGAAGCGTAGGCAATCACATGACGATCTTGCATGAGTATGCAACCTAGTCCTTGTCGCGAGGCGTCGCAATAGCTAACAAAGTCCTTAGAAAAATCTGGTGGTACGAGTACGGGGGCAGATGTCAGGCGTCTTTTCAGTTCCTGAAAGCTGAACTCGCACTGTGAGGTCCACTCAAACTTTTTATCTTTCTTGAGGAGTTCGGTTAGAGGTTTAGCAACCTTGGAGAAATTCTCGACGAAGCGGCGGCAGTAGCTCGCTAAGCCAAGGAAACTCCGAACTTGCTTGACCGTTTCAGGGGGAGTCCAGTCAAGGATGGCTTGAACTCGTTCGGGATTGACAGCAATACCCTTACCAGAGATCACGTGGCCTAGATAGGTCACTTCTGGCAACCAGAATTCACACTTGGAGAATTTAGCATAAAGGCGATGCTCTCGAAGTTTCGTTAGTACTAGCCTTAGATGCTCGGCATGTTCTGCCTCGTTCTTGGAGTAGATGAGTATATCATCGAGGTATACTACGACGAATTTATCCAAATACTCCATGAAGATTGAGTTCATTAACCGAGAGAAGGTGGCTGGAGCATTGGTTAAACCGAAGGACATGACTGTATACTCGTATTGGCCATAACGAGTAACAAAGGCCGTTTTAGGAATGTCCCCGTTCTTGATTTTGATTTGATGGTAGCCCAACCTCAAATCCATTTTAGAGAAGACTGAGGATCCAGCGAGCTGATCATACAGGTCGTTGATCCTGGGAAGCGGATACTTGTTCTTGATTGTGACTAGGTTGACGGGTCGGTAATCTACAACCATCCGATCCGTACCATCCTTCTTCTTGACGAAGAGGACGGGGCAAGCCCACGGAGAAGAACTAGGACGGATGAAACCCTTTTTCAAGGACTCATCGAGTTGTTTCTTAAGCTCGGCTAGCTCTAGGGGTGCCATCTTATAGGGTCTTCTAGAGATTGGGACGGTTCCTGGAACGAGGTCTATCACGAACTCAACATCCCTGTCAGGTGGGATACCTGGCAGTTCTTCAGGGAAGACATCCGGAAAGTCACGGACTACCGGCACATCTTCGAGGTCTGGGAGAGGGTTGGCATTTAGTGAGTAGAGCTGACGCTTAGACACTCGGGTCAAAACATTAACTGTCTTGCCCGACGGATGGGTGAGTTGAACAGTTCTAGTAGAACAATCAATCTTAGCATAATGAGCTGACATCCAGTCCATACCCAAGATGATGTTTATGTCCGAGGACTTGAGAGCTATTAGTGATGCAAGGAAGACCAGTCTATCAACAAGAATTTCATTTCCATGGCTTATCTTAGAGGTTTGCCATCTAGAACCAGGAGTTTGAATTTCCATGGAAGTAGGCATGTCACTAAATGTGGTGTTGTGTAATCGAGCATAGCTCTCAGAGATAAATGAATGAGATGCTCCAGTATCGAAAAGAACAGTTGCCGGATGGCAATTAACAAGGAGCGTACCAAGGACGACGTTGGGATCCTCATGAGTTTCTTCAGCTGAAACGTAGTTGACATGGCCACGTGCAGTGGTGGCTGGCTTGGCGTAGTAAGTCTTTCCTGCTGGCTTACCACGGCCAACGGACTGTCCAGGTTGATTTAGGTTGTTTCGGGGGCACTCACGCAAATAGTGACCCGTTTATCCACACTTGAAGCATGTCACAATATTGGGGCGTGGAGCAGCATTAGCAGCGGGGCCACCATAAACCTTGGGCGGTGCATGCTGCTGGTTGGGGCGAGGCGCCTCGAAGGATGGCCTCGGAGTGAACCTGGGTGGCAGAGCAGTAGTTGGAATCCAGACCCGGCGCTTCTGGGATCCGGAGCCAGATGAGGAACCAAAGTCACGAGAGTGCTTGCGTGTAGCGTTGTAGTCAGTTTGTCCTGTCTCGGCACTGATGGCCTTATTGACCAACTTCTGGAAAGAGGTGCACTCATGCAGACGGAGATCACGGCGAAGCTCGGGGCTAAGTCCCTTGTGGAACCTTGCCTGCTTCTTGGCGTCGGTGGATACCTCTTCAGGAGCATAGCGTGCTAGATTTCCAAAATCACGGCTATAAGCATCCACGGTCAGTCTGCCTTGGGTGAAGTTGCAGAATTCTTCCCGCTTAGAACTATGAGACCCTCCGGAATATGATGCTCACGGAAAGCCTCACTGAATTCAGCCCAAGTAGTGATTTGGCCAGCTGGGCGCATAGCCTCAAAGTTCTCCCACCAAAGGCTAGCAGGGCCTTCGAGGTGATAGGCAGCGTAGGTAACCTTATCAGCTTCGGCTATGTTGGCAGAACGTAGCTTATGGGTGATGCTGCGAAGCCAATCATCCGCATCAAGGGGCTCGACGGAGTGGTTGAACTTCGGTGGGTACAGCTTGATAAAGTCATTGATGGACACCAGGTCATTCCTCTGGTGACGTGCAGTATTCTGCTCAATTCGCTCTAGCAAGCGGTTAGTCTCACGCTTGTTTCTTTCTGCCTCCAGCATAACTTCGGCCAGTGAAGGCGGTTGGGGCAGATCCTCCGCCCTGGCTGCATTGGCTTCACCCTGCGCCTGGACAGCAGGGTTGTTGCGGGTGTTAACCATCCTAGGAGAAACAAAGCAACGGTTTAGACGAGGATGGCTAAATCTTGATAGGGAAAATGCGGAATGTAATGGATAACACGGAATGCAGAGATGACCATCAGTATGACATGGTAACATAGCAACATACATATACCAATGGTCATACACGCCATACATAGCTTAGTACAAGCCCAGGCCAAGGTACAACTACGATGAAAGACGATACATCTCATCAGAGGCATTCCAAGCTCCTATACATTATTTTTCTACACCTCCGGAACGTGATACACACCAAGTCGTATCCCACATGACACGCAGGACTGTGGGGATTACAACTGTTACAATACAGGTGGAACTACTACCAACTCAGACGTCCCCGTAGTAATCCTCATAGAAGTCACCACCATGTCCTGGAAGCTGAACATGATCATCTGGAAACAGTCGGTCCTGTGGAGCTTGCGGTCCATAGGGACTCGGGTGTGGCCTTGGTCCAACAAACGGTGGCAGACGAGGTCCACGAGGAGGGATGATGCCTCCTACATCACGCCATTCCATACATTCTGGCAGGCCAGATCGCACGGGGTATATGTCCCTCATGTCCATGAACCCAGCTTGCACGGCAGGTGCAAACCGTGTCAGAGTGGCCCAGTGATCAGCACGAGCATTAAAGAGCTCCATTCGCAAGGCACGATTCTCACGGTCCTTGTCCTCAAGCATCTCGGTGGTGGTACGGAGTAGTGAGTCCTCATGGGTAGAATCACAGTAAGTGGCCTGATAGTACCCATGTGCCCCAGGGAGTGCTGCTGGCATATAGCAGAAGTCGGTGTTCTGAAGCAAGGCAGTTCTGGCTCGCATGATAGTCATCATTGAGTAAGCTGCGTCCTGCACAAACATCTCGATAGTAACCCCAAGTCCATAAGAGCAATGGAGGGGTTCAGTGGCTCCAGGATAGGATGGGTAGATCCTGACTGTGCAAAGTTACTGACTTTGATTAAAGTCTCGGAACTGCTCCTCGACGGTATACTCGGGATACCAACGATAGCCTGTCTCAACCATCACTCGGACCAACATGGCCGTGTGACCAGGTACGCCGATGCACCGGGTCAGACGAACCACTTGGTTCTGGGAACGGGTGGCCATCTGAAAGCATGAAATAATGCAAGGCATTAGTATTTCTAGGAGAATTTGGACAGCATAACGGTTGTAAATGCTCGAAAAAAGGATTTGAGACATTCGCAACAGTTTGTAATACCACTCAACAACATCATGTCAAGGTTCTGGTTCAACCGACAACATACTAGGGTAATAGAAACTGAACCGAAGCATGGAACCAACAATCCTATAAGTTACTACGGATTAGTAACACGTGAACCTGATAGAGAGGAGAGAGCCTAGTCCTTAACCCGCGTAGAATGAGAAGAGTATGACTCAGATCAGAGGGCATGAGGTAAAGGAGTAAAAGCACCTTACGTTCCCTCCCACAATCAATTCCCCTACATATAACTAAAGCATTTCTAGACTCGACATCGACCAGTTTGGCTTATCGCACCTACAGGCAGTCCGGCTCTGATGCCAACGCTGTCAGGACCCCGATTCCAAGTCACACCGATCTAGCCTGTAACACCTCATATAACATTGCGGCCTCACGCACGGTACTCCCACGGGTGTCGCCTTACCATGGCCCGGGACCGTTTGCGCCTTTTGGCTCACGTATATGATAATGTCGCTAGCATCCCTATGACAGAGAACCCGGGCCGACATGGCTAGTCGTGAACCCAAAGCGGCACTAACGTATGGGGAAAGGCATACATGAATCAACATCGAACGTGTCGGTCAGCAGCGTGTGAATCCGGGCTGTAGCACTGGGCTAACAGGACTCCGGGAACCCGGGCTGTAGCAGGCTAGGCAGGACTCCGGATGTCACCGTGTGACATTTCCCCGAAGGGACAGACACAGGAACGATATGACTCACATGCCGGCCAGTCAAGTGTCCAGAGCAGTAGTGCTAGGCTAGCAGGACTCCGGTGAACCGGGCTGTAGCGGACTACTATGGCTCAAGGAGGCACTAGACTACATTTCCCCATAAGAGAGGCTGCTAAAGATAAACAACTAGATTGTCGGATCCCACACATACCAAGCATTTCAAACATACACACAATATGCTCGATATGTGCAAATACAACATGGCATCACAACAAAACTCTACAACTCAAGTACTTTATTTAAATGGCTCCGGAGAGCCTTACATAACTTGTTCATACAGATAGGGGTCACATGACCCGACACTCAAGTCATACAATCATACAAGCACATGCGGAAGCAAACTGTCTGGGTACAGACACTAGAAAGAAAGAAGGCTTGACGAAGCCTGTCTATCTACATAGGCCCTTCACAAGCCTAGATCACCACCTGGGTGGCGCGTCACTCGTCGTCGTCGAGTTCTACGTAGAACCCGTCAGAAGGGGCGGTGTTGTCGTCTGAAAACAGTAATTAGGCAACATGAGTACAAAGGTACTCAGCAAGTCTTACAACAGATCCTACTATACATGCTCATTCTCAAGAAGGTAGTGGGGTTATTGCAGCAAGCCAGCTTTGACTCTTGGCTAAGCTATCCTACGGTACACCACTTGTGAAATAGTTTTCGCACACGAGTCCACTAATCACCATCTCAATACTCCACCGTGGATCCTCCCTCGTCATCCAACGAGAGGGCCATCTGCGGTACTCACACTTATCTTGAGGCTTTTAGTAGTATCCATTTACTTGTCTATGAACTACATAAGCGACCAAGTAGTCCTTTACCGCGGACGCGGCTATTCGAATAGTTTCATACCCTGCAGGGGTGTACTTCGTCACACACGCTCTCACCACTTATCGTCGCTACACGACGTGTACTCGGCAACCTTCAAGCGGAAGCCCAACGTGGGTGTCGGCCACAGCCTACCTAAACACTCGAGTCTCTAGTCCAGGTTTATCGCCTATTCAGGTTCCATCCGCAGGGAGTCCGGCCGAGGTTTCCACATACGGCCCCGAACGATGCGTGCAGGGTTCCCGGTCACCAAACGGGCGACTCGGTACACCGGGCCACGAGCCTACCGCATCACAGCCCACCCCTTGGTCAGCGCTGTCCACGGCCTCCAGCTTACTACAAACACCAGAAACTACGTGCAACTCCTGGACAGAGGACAAGGGTGAATAAGAAGCCGAGGGGGTCCATTGGTTTCGGGCCCAATGTGTGGTAGTAGCTGAATCTTAAATCACGCATACAGATCTCAGTTCTTAGGGACGGTCTCAATGAAACAACCCACCATGTACTCCTACATGGCCTCCCATCGATACCTTTACCAAATCGTATTCAACACTTTACTCTCTTTACCGACACACACACTTTCACTCTAGTTCATCACCCTGATGAGCCAGACCTGACACAACTCTAAGCATAGCAAGCATAGCATTGTAGGAACACAACAAGGCTCAATCAACTCCTACACATGCGAGTGGGTTTCATCTAGTTACTGTGGCAATGACAGGTCATGCAAAGGAAAGTGGGTTCAACTACCGCAACACACAGCAGTTTGAATCGCGTTGTCTTAATGCAGTAAACGAGAGCAGAAGCGAGAAGATGGGTTTGTATCGAAATGATCAATGGGTTGCTTGCCTGACAAAGTGGTGGTGGGATTCTGCCCTTCAGTTGGATACTCGTGAATATCCTCGGAGGCAGGACCTACCACAATGAACACATCGAAGCACAATCAACACCAAGCAAGTGCAACAATATGATGCATGCATGGGACATGGCAAAATGGATGTATTGGGCTAATGCAACTAAGACCAGATGGGTTTGGACTAATTTGAATCAAAGATTCAAATTCCAAGTTCATAAATGGCCCATGTTAGTGCTTTATCTTGTTCTGTATAAAACAGTAGGTTAACTTGCTTAATCATGCATGAAACCAGTGCAGATGGATAGAATGGATTTTTCTGATCATTTTTCATATATAAATCTTTTCATTCTGAGCTATAGATTATTTTCTATGATTTTTTGAAGTTTGTGATAATTTCTGGAATTTCCAATATAAGAATAATTCCAGTAAAAGCTTTACTGCGTCAGCCTGACGTCAGTGTGACGTCAGCAGGTCAACGGGGTCGTCCAGGTCAAACCTGACGTGTGGGTCCCCTATGTCAGTGACACTGTTAGGTAATTAGTTAATTAGGATTAGTTTTAATTCTAACTCAGATTAGTTAGCAGGCGGGCCCCACTCGTCAGTGACCCTGGGGGGGTTGACCTGTGGTCAAACCACGTTGACTCGCCGGCGTTTAGCCGCCGGCGACGTCCAGATGCGGCGGTGGAGTGCGGGATCCCCCTCCGGCGACCAAAAGGACGGCGGAGAGTACCTATGTGTAGCTGGGGGCGAACCGCGTCGACTGGTGGTGGTGGAGGAGCTCGGGGTCGTCGGAATAGACGCCGGGGACGAGCCGGGTACAGACGTAGTCGAAACCGTAGCTAGAGAGCGCGGCGAGGAATGTGGGAGGGTGCTACGGGTTCCTGGCGTTGCGGTGAAGCTAATGGCTACGGTGGTGTGGCCGTTGGATGGCCGGAGCCTCGTCGGCGACGAGCTCGTGCGGCGGCGCGTACGGGTGAGCTTCGTGCGGTGGCTACAGAGCTCGAGAGAGAGAGAGGAGAGGATGGGAAGGTGGCCATGCTCACGGCGGTTGCGACGGAGCAGGCGGCGAGGTCGGAGACGAGCTATAGCAGTGGCGACGGCGGAGGGGATCTCCGACGGTGAGCGGCGAAGGCGAGGTCGGTGACGGAGCTTCGGGGCAAACGAGCGCTCGGGGCTCGGCTTGCTCGAAGGAGTGGGCGACGGCAGTGCTGTAGGACACGGTAGTAGGGCGCAAGGTCGACGGTGGCCGCGGTTACTTCGGTGAGGTGTCTGCGGCGGCGTCGGCCATGGTGGGGAGAAGGCGAGGGAGAGGCGATGGGGGAGAATGGCGATGTCCGGGGCTCGGGGCGCGTCGAGAGAGGTCGGCCAGCTCATCCGCGGCGGGGGCGGCAAGCTGCTGGCGCCGTAGCGAGCTCACGCTCGCCGGCGTCACCTCTCTGCCTGCTCTGGCGAGAGCAGGCAGCTGACTGGCGCGGGCCAGCACAGTGCTGGGCCGCCAGGTGGGCTGCCAGGTAAGTCTTCTGCCTTCTGTTCTTTTCTCTTTTTATTTATTTCTGTACTGTGTTTTGAAATAGTAAAAATACTATTTCATTTGGAAAAATCCTGAAAATATTCTGAGGCACCTTTGAGATTATTCCCAACAGCCTAAAAATACCTTCAAGATTATTTGGGCATTTAAAAATATTTATAGCATTTAAAATGCCCAAATGCAAATACTTATGGCTTGTGCAAAAATCCAAGATGGCCTCCAAAAATATGAAACCATTTTTGGCAGAGGTTTTAGCCAAGACCAAAGGTGGTGAACATTTATGAAGGGCATTTCAGGTTCATTGAAAGAATTTTAGTAAACCCTAGTTGTTCCAGGGGGGTGCTGGGGGTTTCTGGCATCCCCATTTCAGGTTTCTGTGAAATGTAGACATGATGCAACACTCTAATGCATGAACTAACTAGGATGTGACAGATAGCCTATCAATGCTGCTGGATTCTGTCAAGATCTTATATATCGGAATGTATAGTTATGATCTGAACATAATTATTGGCTTGCTGCGATGCTTTCGGTCTCTGGAGAATTTATATATAAAGGTGATGATTTCATGCACATTGAAAGACTGTATATATTGTACTAGAATTAACCGTTAAGCTGTCGCTCTTTCGACGTACTCTTTTTTCAGACCTTAACTGTTTTCAATCTTCATGTCTACTTAGGTACCGCGACCACATGGAGAAAAATGTATAACCAATCGGTGGCGTAATAAGCACCAGGATTTTCTCAGGTCTCATGACATTCGTTTGAGGACAATAACGATGGAAGGATATGCATCTAACTAGGCAAACAGAAGCTTTGTCACATTCTTCATGTTGAATGTGAGGTTACTATTGTCCATGAGGCTTAAGTTTAACTGCAAGAGATCTCTCATGGAAGGACACGTTGAACAGAAAAAAAAGAAGTTTCAGGTGGACAAATGGGCTTCTAAACATGCTCGGCTTCTATTTACAACAAGTTGTAGTCATCCTGAAATATATTTTTTTGCACGGGATGTTGATTTTATGGATCAGACTGACCCATTTGTTTGTGACTGTGAAAAAGAGTGGTTCAGTTAGATGTTACTGCCATGTTCAATCTGGGTTTTGTCTAAAAATTTGATGAACAATTAATCCTTGGGATTTTGTACCGTTTGTAAGCTTGAGTTGCATGTTGTTGCCCTCGTACTCCCCTCCACCTGCCACTACACTGCCGCATCTTCCACGGCTGTTGTTCGTTCCCGTCCGAGGCCTCGCCGTCATTCTCCGCCTTGGTTCGCTCGCTGTGCCCGCCGTCGTCTGGTGTTGTCAACATGGTCAACAACCAAGAGGAATTAGGAGAAGACTATACGTTGAGAGGCTGACAGTAGGGACCCACCAGGGTCATTGCATTATGCAAGTAGGTGCCTCGTTATTACAAGCCAAAAAAATACATCCTCCTAATTGTTTGACAACTAGGTCCCATGCCAATGTCAATGTAGTCAATAAACGAGAAAATTACACAATGAGCGGATAACACCAGGGACCCAGCAGCTCGCCCAGTTTTTTTAGTTTCAGAGAAGGATCTCAACTCCACGCCGTGCGGGGGCTGTGGCCCGTCTAGCCCATGCTTACGCTTTTATTTAAGCACATGACGAGCCCAGTTGATATCTTTTTTCTTTCTGAAAATGGCTAGCCCAGTTCTTTTTTTTGGACAATACCAAAATCGAGGCCTACTTGCTTTTCTCAGCCCTGCTGGGCTGCAAATCTTTCAAGACGAGGAGGGATGTAAGTAGTAAGAAATGGGCTTCCCCAGAAAATGGGCTATAAGTTGTAAGAAATGGGCTGTAAATTTTTAAACCAAAGTCAACCGACAATTACATTAAAATATCATTTTTTCTGGATTTCTCTACTGTCTACTCTTATAAAAACCAAATCCAACTGGCAATTACATTAAAATATCATCTTTTCTCCCACAAGATAAACTACTCATACAAATGCATCTTCATGTTCCGTGCAACGCACGGGCATCTTGCTAGTTAAGATTTTAAATTTCATTCATTTTTTTGCGGAGAATTGTTTTTGAATTTTATTTTGATATATTTTTTTAAAAATTACTTTTAACGCGACTCGAAATTTCTTGATTAAAAGAGTTCGGACCCCACGGAAATATGCAAAATTTCGTTGAATTTTTTAGAAGTGCCCAGAATATATGGTCTGTAATGCTAATAAAAAGAATATGGGCTTCAAATATCCTTAAGAATTAGCAAATGGGCTGTAAAATATTGAAAATAATGGCAAATGGGATGTATGCTGTTTTCCACAGATTTGGAGGCTGACTTCTGGGCCTACTAGGTTGACGATGACGCTGTCCTAAATTTTTTTTGACGCATACACAAGGCTTTGTCAACTTAGTCAACACAGAGCAGTGACTGTTGGATGTCCATCCAACGGCCGCCGTGCTTCTTCATTCTCTGATCTTCCTGCTCCAGCCGCCCAAACTAGCGCCGGCAGGACTGCCTGCTCCCTCCTCCGGTGGCTGGCTGTGCTGCCGCCAGGCCATCCCTCTACCCACCCGCACTGTTATTTTACGGCGATGTCAGCCTCACCCCGCAGCTGACCAGTCAGCGCACGTACTCCCCTCAGCGTGGGCATCCGCTGCGGTGGCTTCGCCCACTCGGGGTCATTCCCTTCCTGGGCCTCACCCTCGTCCGCCACGTTTGTGCTCTCGGCGCGGTGAGGTTAACATGTTGGAAATATGCCCTAGAGGCAATAATAAAATGGTTATTATTATATTTCCTTGTTCATGATAATTGTCTATTGTTCATGCTATAATTGTGTTATCCGGAAATCGTAATACATGTGTGAACACATAGACCATAACATGTCCCTAGTAAGCCTCTAGTTGACTAGCTCGTTGATCAATAGATGGTTACGATTTCTGACATGGACATTGGATGTCATTGATAACGGGATCACATCATTAGGAGAATGATGTGATGGACAAGACCCAATCCTAAGCATAGCACTAGATCGTGTAGTTCGTTTGCTAAAGCTTTTCTAATGTCAAGTATCATTTCCTTAGACCATGAGATCGTGCAACTCCCGGATACCGTAGGAATACTTTGGGTGTACCAAACATCACAACGTAACTGGGTGGCTATAAAGGTGCACTACAGGTATCTCTGAAAGTGTCTGTTGGGTTGGCACGGATCAAGACTGCGATTTGTCACTCCGTATGACGGAGAGGTATCTCTGGGCCCACTCGGTATTGCATCATCATAATGAGCTCAATGTGACTAAGTAGTTAGTCACGGGATCATGCATTACGGAACGAGTAAAGTGACTTACGGGTAACGAGATTGAACAAGGTATTGGGATACCGACGATCGAATCTCGGGCAAGTAACGTACCGATTGACAAAGGGAATTGTATACGGGATTGCTTGAATCCTCGACATCGTGGTCCATCCGATGAAATCATCGTGGAACATGTGAGAGCCAACATGGGTATCTAGATCCCGCTGTTGGTTATTGGCTAGAGAGCAGTCTTGGTCATGTCTGCATGATTCCCGAACCCGTAGGGTCTACACACTTAAGGTTCGGTTACGCTAGAGTTGTAGAGATATTAGTATGCGGTTAACCAAAAGTTGTTCAGAGTCCCGGATGAGACCCCGGACATCACGAGGAGTTCCGGAATGGTCCGGAGGTAAACATTTATATATAGGAAGTCCAGTTTCCGCCACCGGGAGAGTTTCGGGGGTCACCGGTATTGTACCGGGACCACGGGAAGGGTCCCGGGGGTCCATTGGGTGGGGCCACCTATTCCGGAGGGCCCCATGGGAACCAGCCCCTAGTGGGCTGGTGCGCCCCACCCAAGGGCCCAAGGCGCCTAGGGTTGGAAACCCTAGGGGGCCGTTGCCCCCGAGGGGGCATGCGCCCCCGTGGTTGGAAACCCTAAGGGGGCCGTTGCCCCCCGAGGGGCCGCCGCCCCCCCCCCTCTAGATGGGATCTCCGTCTCCCTCCCGTGACACCTCTTCCTCCTCCAGTAGCGCTTGGCGAAGCCCTGCTGGAATCCCGCTACTTCCACCACCACGCCGTCATGCTGCTGGATCTCCATCAACTTCTCCTTCCCCCTTGCTGGATCAAGAAGGAGGAGATGTCTCCGCTCCGTACGTGTGTTGAACGCGGAGGTGCCGTCCGTTCGGCGCTAGGATCATCGGTGATTTGGATCACGACGAGTACGACTCCATCAACCCCGTTCTCTTGAACACTTCCGCTCGCCATCTACAAGGGTATGTAGATGCACTCCTCTCTCTCTCTCGTTGCTAGATAACTCCATAGATTGATCTTGGTGATGCGTAGAAAATTTTAAATTTCTGTTACGATCCCCAAAAGTGGCATCATGAGCTAGGTCTATGTGTAGTTTCTATGCACGAGTAGAACACAAGTTGTTGTGGGCGTCGATTTCGTCAATTTACTTGCCGTTGCTAGTCTTATCTTGATTCGGCGGCATCGTGGGATGAAGCGGCCCGGACCGACCTTACACGTACGCTTACGTGAGACAGGTTCCACCGACTGACATGCACTAGTTGTATAAGGTGGCTAGCGGGTGTCTGTCTCTCCCACTTTAGTCGGATCAGATTTGATGAAAAGGCTCCTTATGAAGGGTAAATAGAAATTGGCATATCACGTTGTGGTTTTGGCGTAGGTAAGAAACGTTCTTGCTAGAAACCTATAGCAGCCACGTAAAAATTTGCAACAACAATTAGAGGACGTCTAACTTGTTTTTGCAGCAAGTGTCATGTGATGTGATATGGCCAAAAGGATGTGATGAATGATATGTGTGATGTATGAGATTGATCATGTTCTTGTAATAGGAATCACGACTTGCATGTCGATGAGTATGGCAACCGGCAGGAGCCATAGGAGTTGTCTTAATTTATTTATGACCTGCGTGTCAACTGGAACGTCATGTAATTACTTTACTTTATTGCTAACCGTTAGCTATAGTAGTAGAAGTAATAGTTGGCGAGACAACTTCATGAACAGGATGATGGAGATCATGGTGTCATGCCGGTGATGATGATGATCATGGCGCCCCGAAGATGGAGATCAAAAGGAGCAAAATGATGTTGGCCATATCATGTCACTATTTGATTGCATGTGATGTTTATCATGTTTTACATCTTATTTGCTTAGAATGACGGTAGCATAAATAAGATGATCCCTCGCTAAAATTTCAAGAAAGTGTTCCCCCTAACTGTGCACCGTTGCGAAGGTTCGCTGTTCCGAAGCACCACGTGATGATCGGGTGTAATAGGTTCTAACGTTCGCATACAACGGGTGTAAGCCAGATGTACACACGCAATACACTTAGGTTGACTTGACGAGCCTAGCATGTACAGACATGGCCTCGGAACACAAGAGACCAAAAGGTCGAACATGAGTCGTATAGCAGATACAATCAACATGAAGATGTTCAGCGATGATGACTAGTCCGTCTCACGTGATGATCGGACACGGCCTAGTTGACTCGGATCATGTATCACTTATATGACTAGAGGGATGTCTGTCTGAGTGGGAGATCATTAATAATTTGATTAGATGAACTTAATTATCATGAACTTAGTCTAAAATCTTTACAATATGTCTTGTAGATCAAATGGCCCACGCTAATGTTAACCTCAACTTCAACGCGTTCCTAGAGAAAACCAAGCTGAAAGACGATGGTAGCAACTATACGGACTGTGTCCAGAACTTGAGGATCATCCTCATAGCTGCCAAGAAAGCATATGTCCTTGAAGCACCGCTAGGTGAAGCACCTGTCCCAGCAAACCAAGACGTTATGACTGGAAAACACGTGTTGATGATTACTCCCTGGTTCAGTGCGGCATGCTTTACAGCTTAGAACCGGGGCTCCAAAAGCGTTTCGAGCAGCACGGAGCATATGAGATGTTCCAAGAGCTGAAAATGGTTTTCCAAGCTCATGCCCGGGTCGAGAGATATGAAGTCTCCGACAAGTTCTACAGTTGTAAGATGGAGGAGAATAGTTCCGTCAGTGAACACATACTCAAAATGTCTGGGTTGCACAACCGCTTGTCTCAGCTGGGAGTTAATCTCCCGGATGACGCGGTCGTTGACAGAATCCTTCAGTCCCTCCCACCTAGCCACAAGAGCTTTGTGATGAACTTCAATATGAAGGGGATGGAAAAGACCATTCCTGAGGTATATTCAATGCTGAAATCAGTGGAGGTGGAGATCAAAAAGGAACATCAAGTGTTGATGGTGAATAAAACCACTAAGTTCAAGAAAGGCAAGGGTAAGAAGAACTTCAAGACAGACGGCAAGGGAGTTGCCGCGCCCAGTAAGCAAGCTGCTGGGAAGAAGACAAAGAATGGACCCAAGCCTGAGACTGAGTGCTTTTATTGCAAGGGAAACGGTCACTGGAAGCGGAACTGCCCCAAGTACTTAGCGGATAAGAAGGCCGGCAATACCAAAGGTATATGTGATATACATGTTATTGATGTGTACCTAACCAGCGCTCGTAGTAGCTCCTGGGTATTAGATACCGGTGCGGTTGCTCATATTTGTAACTCAAAGCAGGAGCTGCGGAATAAGCGGAGACTAGCGAAGGACGAGGTGACGATGCGCGTCGGGAATGGTTCCAAGGTCGATGTGATCGCCGTCGGCATGCTACCTCTACATTTACCTACGGGATTAGTTTTAAACCTCAATAATTGGTATTTAGTGCCAGCTTTGAGCATGAACATTGTATCTGGATCTCGTTTGATGCGAGATGGCTACTCATTTAAATCCGAGAATAATGGTTGTTCTATTTATATGAGAGATATGTTTTATGGTCATGCCCCGCTGGTCAATGGTTTGTTCTTAATGAATCTCGAACATGATGTTACACATATTCATAGTGTGAATGCCAAGAAATGTAAGGTTGATAATGATAGTCCCACATACTTGTGGCACTGCCGCCTTGGTCACATTGGTGTCAAACGCATGAAGAAACTCCATGCAGATGGACTTTTGGAGTCTCTTGATTATGAATCATTTGACACATGCGAACCATGCCTCATGGGCAAAAATGACCAAGACTCCGTTCTCCGGAACAATGGAGCGAGCAACCAACTTATTGGAAATCATACATACTGATGTGTGCGGTCCAATGAGCGTTGAGGCTCGCGGTGGCTATCGTTATGTTCTCACCCTCACTGATGACATAAGTAGATATGGGTATGTCTACTTAATGAAACACAAGTCTGAGACCTTTGAAAAGTTCAAGGAATTTCAGAGTGAGGTTGATAATCAACATGACAGGAAAATAAAGTTCTTACGATCAGATCATGGAGGGGAATATTTGAGTCACGAATTTGGCACACACTTAAGGAAATGTGGAATTGTTTCACAACTCACGCCGCCTGGAACACCTCAGCATAATGGTGTGTCTGAACGTCGTAATCGCACTCTATTGGATATGGTGCGATCTATGATGTCTCTTACCGATCTACCGCTATCATTTTGGGGTTATGCTTTAGAGACTACCGCATTCACTTTAAATAGGGCTCCGTCGAAATCCGTTGAGACGACACCGTATGAATTATGGTTTGGAAAGAAACCTAAGCTGTCGTTTCTTAAAGTTTGGGGATGCGATGCTTACGTCAAGAAACTTCAACCTGAAAAGCTCGAACCCAAGTCGAAAAAATGCGTGTTCATAGGATACCCTAAGGAAACCATTGGGTATACCTTCTACCTCAGATCCGAAGGCAAGATCTTCGTTGCCAAGAACGGGTCCTTTCTGGAGAAAGAGTTTCTCTCGAAAGAAGTAAGTGGGAGGAAAGTGGAACTTGATGAGACGACCCCTCTCAAACCAGAAAGTAGCGCAGCACAAGAAAATGTTTCTGTGGTGCCTGCACTGACTAGAGAGGAAGTTAATGATGACGATCATGATCAAGTTACCACTGAACTTCGTAGGTCCACAAGGACACGTTCTGCACCAAAGTGGTACGGCAACCCTGTCATGGAAATCATGTTGTTGGACAATGGTGAACCTTCGAACTATGAAGAAGCAATGGCGGGCCCAGATTCCAACAAATGGCTTGAAGCCATGCAATCCGAGATAGGATCCATGTATGAAAACAAAGTATGGACTTTGACAGACTTGCCCGATGATCGGCGAGCGACAGAAATTTATGGATCTTTAAGAAGGAGATGGACGCGGATGGAAATGTTACCATCTATAAAGCTCGACTTGTTGCTAAGGGTTATTGACAAGTTCAAGGAGTTGACTACGATGAGACCTTCTCACCCGTAGCGAAGCTGAAGTCCGTCCGAATCATGTTAGCAATTGCCGCATTCTACGATTATGAAATATGGCAAATGGACGTAAAAACGGCATTCCTTAACGGCTTCCTTAAGGAAGAATTGTATATGATGCAGCCGGAAGGTTTTGTCGATCCTAAGAATGCTGACAAGGTATGCAAGCTCCAGCGCTCAATCTATGGGCTGGTGCAGGCATCTCGGAGTTGGAACATTCGCTTTGATGAGATGATCAAAGCGTTTGGGTTTACACAGACTTATGGAGAAGCCTGTGTTTACAAGAAAGTGAGTGGGAGCTCTCTAGCATTTCTCATATTATATGTTGATGACATACTATTGATGGGAAATGATATAGAATTCTTGGAAAGCAAAAAGGCCTACTTGAATAAGTGTTTTTCAATGAAGGACCTTGGAGAAGCTGCTTATGTTGAGGAACGTAGTAATTTCAAAAAAATTCCTACGCACAGGCAAGATCATGGTGATGCATAGCAACAAGATGGGAGAGTGTTGTCCACGTACCTTCGTAGACCGAAAGTGGAAGCGTTAACACAATGCGGTTGATGTAGTCGTACGTCTTCACGATCCGACCGATCAAGTACCGAACGTACGGCACCTCCGAGTTCAGCACACGTTCAGCTCGATGACGTCCCTCGAACTTCGATCCAGCCGAGTGTTGAGGGAGAGTTTCATCAGCACGACGGCGTGGTGACGATGATGATTTTCTACCAACGCAGGGCTTCGCCTAAGCTCCGCAACGATATTATCGAGGTGTAATATGGTGGAGGGGGCACCACACACGGCTAAAAGATCGTTGATCAATTGTGTTTAGAGAGGTGCCCCCCTGCCCCTGTATATAAAGGAGCAAGGGGGAGGCCGCCGGCCTAGGAGGTAGAGGCGCGCCAGGAGGAGTCCTACTCCTACCGGGAGTAGGACTCCCCCCTTTCCATGTTGGACTAGGAGTGGAAGGGGGAAGAGGTGGAGGGGAGGAAGGAAGGGGGGCGCCGCCCCCCTCTCCTTGTCCTATTCGGACTAGGGGGAAGGGGGGGTGCGGCCCTGCCCTAGCCTCCTCTCCTCTCTTCCAGCTAGGCCCAATAAGGCTCATTAAGTTACCGGGGGGGTTCCGGTAACCTCCTGGTACTCCGGAAAATTCCCGATTTCACCCGGAACACTTCCGATGTCCAAACATAGGCTTCCAATATATCAATCTTTATGTCTCGACCATTTCGAGACTCCTCTTCATGTCCGTGATCACATCCGGGACTCCGAACAACCTTCGGTACATCAAAACATATAAACTCATAATATAACTGTCATCGTAACGTTAAGCGTGCGGACCCTACGGGTTCGACAACTATGTAGACATGACCGAGACACCTCTCCGGTCAATAACCAATAGCGGAACCTGGATGCTCATATTGGTTCCTACATATTCTACGAAGATCATTATCGGTCAGACCGCATAACAACATACGTTGTTCCCTTTGTCATCGGTATGTTACTTACCCGAGATTCGATCGTCGGTATCTCGATACCTAGTTCAATCTCGTTACCGGCAAGTCTCTTTACTCGTTCCGTAATACATCATCCCGCAACTAACTCATTAGTCACAATGCTTGCAAGGCTTATAGTGATGTGTATTACTGAGTGGGCCCAGGATACCTCTCCGACAATCGGAGTGACAAATCCTAATCTCGAAATACGCCAACCCAACAAGTACCTTTGGAGACACCTGTAGAGCAACTTTATAATCACCCAGTTATGTTGTGACGTTTGGTAGCACACAAAGTATTCCTCCGGTAAACGGGAGTTGCATAATCTCATAGTCATAGGAACATGTATAAGTCATGAAGAAAGCAATAGCAACATACTAAACGATCTAGTGCTAAGCTAACGGAATGGGTCAAGTCAATCACGTCATTCTCCTAATGAGGTGATCCCGTTAATCAAATGACAACTCATGTCTATGGCTAGGAAACATAACCATCTTTGATTAACGAGCTAGTCAAGTAGAGGCATACTAGTGACACTCTGTTTGTCTATTTATTCACACATGTATTATGTTTCCGGTTAATACAATTCTAGCATGAATAATAAACATTTATCTTGATATAAGGAAATAAATAATAACTTTATTATTGCCTCTAGGGCATATTTCCTTCAGTCTCCCACTTGCACTAGAGTCAATAATCTAGATTACACAGTAATGATTCTTACACCCATGGAGTGTTGGTGCTGATCATGTTTTTCTTGTGGAAGAGGCTTAGTCAACGGGTCTGCAACATTCAGATCCGTATGTATCTTGCAAATTTCTATGTCTCCCACCTGGACTAAATCCCGGATGGTATTGAAGCGTCTTTTGATGTGCTTGGTTCTCTTGTGAAATCTGGATTCCTTTGCTAAGGCAATTGCGCCAGTATTGTCACAAAAGATTTTCATTGGTCCCGATGCACTAGGTATGACACCTAGATCGGATATGAACTCCTTCATCCAGACTCCTTCATTTGCTAGTTCTGAAGCAGCTATGTACTCCGCTTCACACGTAGATCCCGCCACGACACTTTGCTTAGAACTGCACCAACTGACAGCTCCACCGTTCAATGTAAATACGTATCCGGTTTGCGATTTAGAATCGTCCGGATCAGTGCAAAGCTTGCATCAACGTAACCATTTACGATGAGCTCTTTGTCACCTCCATAGACGAGAAACATATCCTTAGTCCTTCTCAGGTATTTCAGGATGTTCTTGACCGATGTCCAGTGATCCACTCCTGGATTACTTTGGTACCTCCCTGCTAAACTTATAGCAAGGAACACATCAGGTCTGGTACACAGCATTTCATACATGATAGAGCCTATGGCTGAAGCATAGGGAACTTCTTTCATCTTCTCTCTATCTTCTGCAGTGGTCGGGCATTGAGTCTTACTCAATCTCACACCTTGTAGTACAGGCAAGAACCCTTTCTTTGCTTGATCCATTTTGAACTTCTTCAAAACTTTGTCAAGGTATGTGCTTTGTGAAAGTCCAATTAAGCGTCTTGATCTATCTCTATAGATCTTGATGCCTAATATATATGCAGCTTCACCGAGGTCTTTCATTGAAAAACTCTTATTGAAGTATCTCTTTATGCTATCCAGAAATTCTATATCATTTCCAATCAGCAATATGTCATCCACATATAATATCAGAAATTCTACTGAGCTCCCACTCACTTTCTTGTAAATACAGGCTTCTCCAAAAGTCTGTATAAAACCAAATGCTTTGATCACACTATCAAAGCGTTTATTCCAACTCCGAGAGGCTTGCACCAGTCCATAAATGGATCGCTGGAGCTTGCACACTTTGTTAGCTCCCTTTGGATCGACAAAACCTTCCGGTTGCATCATATACAACTCTTCTTCCAGAAATCCATTCAGGAATGCAGTTTTGACATCCATTTGCCAAATTTCATAATCATAAAATGCAGCAATTGCTAACATGATTCGGACAGACTTAAGCATCGCTACGGGTGAGAAGGTCGCATCGTAGTCAATCCCTTGAACTTGTCGAATACCTTTCGCAACAAGTCGAGCTTTATAGACAGTAACATTACCGTCAGCGTCAGTCTTCTTCTTGAAGATCCATTTATTTTCAATGGCTTGCCGATCTTCGGGCAAGTCAACCAAAGTCCATGCTTTGTTCACATACATGGATCCCATCTCGTATTTCATGGCTTCAAGCCATTTTGCGGAATCTGGGCTCACCATCGCTTCTTCATAGTCCGTAGGTTCGTCATGGTCTAGTAACATAACCTCCAGAACAGGATTACCGTACCACTCTGGTGCGGATCTTAATCTGGTTGACCTCCGAGGTTCAGTAATAACTTGATCTGAAGTTTTTCATGATCATTATCATTAACTTCCCCACTAATTGGCGTAGGTGTCGCAGAAACTGGTTTCTGTGATGATCTACTTTCCAATAAGGGAGTAGGTACAGTTACCTCATCAAGTTCTACTTTCCTCCCACTCACTTCTTTCGAGAGAAACTCCTTCTCTAGAAAGGATCCATTCTTAGCAACGAATGTCTTGCCTTCGGATCTGTGATAGAAGGTGTACCCAACAGTCTCCTTTGGGTATCCTATGAAGACACATTTCTCCAATTTAGGTTCGAGCTTATCAGGTTGAAGTTTCTTCACATAAGCATCGCAACCCCAAATTTAAGATACGACAACTTTGGTTTCTTGCCAAACCATAGTTCATAAGGTGTCGTTTCAACGGATTTCGATGGTGCCCTATTTAGAGTGAATGCAGCCGTCTCTAAAGCATAACCCCAAAACGACAGCGGTAAATCAGTAAGAGACATCATAGATCGCACCATATCTAGTAAAGTACGATTACAACGTTCGGACACACCATGATGCTGTGGTGTTCCGGGTGGCGTGAGTTGCGAAACTATTCCGCATTGTTTCAAATGAAGACCAAACTCATAACTCAAATATTCTCCTCCACGATCAGATCGTAGAAATTTTATTTTCTTGTTACGATGATTTTCAACTTCACTCTGAAATTCTTTGAACTTTTCAAATGTTTCAGACTTATGTTTCATTAAGTAGATATACCCATATCTGCTCAAATCATCTGTGAAGGTGAGAAAATAACGATATCCGCCACGAGCCTCAATATTCATCGGACCACATACATCTGTATGTATGATTTCCAATAAATCTGTTGCTCTCTCCATAGTTCCGAAGAACGGTGTTTTAGTCATCTTTCCCATGAGGCACGGTTCGCAAGTACCAAGTGATTCATAATCAAGTGATTCCAAAAGTCCATCAGTATGGAGTTTCTTCATGCGCTTTACACCGATATGACCCAAACGGCAGTGCCACAAATAAGTTGCACTGTCATTATCAACTCTGCATCTTTTGGCTCCCACATTATGAATATGTGTGTCACTACTATTGAGATTCATTAAAAATAGACCACTCTTCAAGGGTGCATGACCATAAAAGATATTATTCATATAAATAGAACAACCATTATTCTCTGATTTAAATGAATAACCGTCTCGCATTAAACAAGATCCAGATATAATGTTCATGCTCAACGCTGGCACCAAATAACAATTATTTAGGTCTAAAACTAATCCCGAAGGTAGATGTAGAGGTAGTGTGCCGACCGCGATCACATCGACTTTGGAACCATTTCCCACGCGCATCGTCACCTCGTCCTTAGCCAATCTTCGCTTAATCCGTAGCCCCTGTTTCGAGGTGCAAATATTAGCAACAGAACCAGTATCAAATACCCAGGTGCTACTGCGAGCATTAGTAAGGTACACATCAATAACATGTATATCACATATACCTTTGTTCACCTTGCCATCCTTCTTATCCGCCAAATACTTGGGGCAGTTCCGCTTCCAGTGACCAGTCTGCTTGCAGTAGAAGCACTCAGTTTCAGGCTTAGGTCCAGACCTGGGTTTCTTCTCCTGAACAGCAACTTGCTTGCTGTTCTTCTTGAAGTTCCCCTTCTTCTTCCCTTTGCCCTTTTTCTTGAAACTAGTGGTCTTACTGACCATCAACACTTGATGCTCCTTTTTGATTTCTACCTCCGCTGCCTTTAGCATCGCGAAGAGCTCGGGAATTGTCTTATTCATCCCTTGCATGTTATAGTTCATCACGAAGCTCTTGTAGCTTGGTGGCAGTGATTGAAGAATTCTGTCAATGACGCTATCATCCAGAAGATTAACTCCCAGTTGAATCAAGTGATTATTATACCCAGACATTTTGAGTATATGCTCACTGACAGAACTATTCTCTTCCATCTTGCAGCTGTAGAACTTATTGGAGACTTCATATCTCTCAATCCGGGCATTTGCTTGAAATATTAACTTCAACTCCTGGAACATCTCATATGCTCCATGACGTTCAAAACGTCGTTGAAGACCCGGTTCTAAGTCGTAAAGCATGGCACACTGAACTATCGAGTAGTCATCAGCTTTGCTCTGCCAGACGTTCATAACTTCTGGTGTTGCTCTTGCAGGAGGCCTGGCACCTAGCGGTGCTTCCAGGACGTAATTCTTCTGTGCAGCAATGAGGATAATCCTCAAGTTATGGACCCAGTCCGTGTAATTGCTACCATCATCTTTCAACTTTGCTTTCTCAAGGAACGCATTAAAATTCAACGGAACAAGAGCATGGGCCATTTATCTACAATTAACATAGACAAGCAAGATACTATCAGGTACTAAGTTCATGATAAATTTAAGTTCTATTAATCATATTACTTAAGAACTCCCACTTAGATAGACATCCCTCTAATCATCTAAGTGATTACGTGATCCAAATTAACTAAACCATGTCCGATCATCACGTGAGATGGAGTAGTTTCAATGGTGAACATCACTATGTTGATCATATCTACTATATGATTCACGCTCGACCTTTCGGTCTCCGTGTTCCGAGGCCATATCTGCATATGCTAGGCTCGTCAAGTTTAACCTGAGTATTTCGCGTGTGCAACTGTTTTGCACCCGTTGTATTTGAACGTAGAGCCTATCACACCCGATCATCACGTGGTGTCTCAGCACGAAGAACTTTTGCAACGGTGCATACTCATGGAGAACACTTTTATCTTGAAATTTTAGTGAGAGATCATCTTATAATGCTACCGTCAATCATAGCAAGATAAGATGCATAAAAGATTAACATCACATGCAATCAATATAAGTGATATGATATGGCCATCATCATCTTGTGCTTGTGATCTCCATCTCCGAAGCACCGTCTTGATCACCATCGTCACCGGCGCGACACCTTGATCTCCATCATAGTATCGTTGTCGTCTCGCCAACTATTGCTTTTACGACTATCTCTACCGCTTAGTGATAAAGTAAAACAATTACATGGCGATTGCATTGCATACAATAAAGCGACAACCATATGGCTCCTGCCAGTTGCCGATAACTCGGTTACAAAACATGATCATCTCATACAATAAAATATAGCATCATGTCTTGACCATATCACATCACAACATGCCCTGCAAAAACAAGTTAGACGTCCTCTACTTTGTTGTTGCAAGTTTTACGTGGCTGCTACGGGCTTAGCAAGAACCGTTCCTACCTACGCATCAAAACCACAACGATAGTTTGTCAAGTTGGTGCTGTTTTAACCTTCGCAAGGACCGGGCGTAGCCACACTCGGTTCAACTAAAGTGAGAGAGACAGACACCCGCCAGTCACCTTTAAGGAACGAGTGGTCGCAACGGTGAAACCAGTCTCGCGTAAGCGTACGCGTAATGTCGGTCCGGGCCGCTTCATCTCACAATACCGCTGAACCAAAGTATGACATGCTGGTAAGCAGTATGACTTATATCGCCCACAACTCACTTGTGTTCTACTCGTGCATAGCATCAACGCATAAAACCAGGCTCGGATGCCACTGTTGGGGAACGTAGTAATTTCAAAAAAATTCCTACGCACACGCAAGATCATGGTGATGCATAGCAACGAGAGGGGAGAGTGTTGTCCATGTACCCTCGTAGACCGAAAGCGGAAGCGTTAACACAACGCGGTTGATGTAGTCGTACGTCTTCATGATCCGACCGATCAAGTACCGAACGTACGGCACCTCCGAGTTCAGCACACGTTCAGCTCAATGACGTCCCTCGAACTCCGATCCAGCCAAGTGTTGAGGGAGAGTTTCATCAGCACGACGGCGTGGTGACGATGATGATGTTCTACTGACGCAGGGCTTCGCCTAAGCTCCGCAACGATATTATCGAGGTGTAATATGGTGGAGGGGGGCACCGCACATGGCTAAAAGATTGTTGATCAATTGTGTTTAGAGAGGTGCCCCCCTGCCCCCGTATATAAAGGAGCAAGGGGGAGGCCGCCGGCCTAGGAGGTAGAGGCGCGCCAGGAGGAGTCCTACTCCTACCGGGAGTAGGACTCCACCCCTTTCCATGTTGGACTAGGAGTGGAAGGGGGAAGAGGTGGAGGGGAGGAAGGAAGGGGGGGCCGCCCCCCTCTCCTTGTCCTATTCGGACTGGGGGGAAGTGGGGGCGCGGCCCTGCCCTAGCCTCCTCTCCTCTCTTCCACCTAGGGCCAATAAGGCACATTAAGTTACCGGGGGGGGGGTTCCGGTAACCTCCCGGTACTCCGGAAAAATCCCGATTTCACTCGGAACACTTCCGATGTCCAAACATAGGCTTCCAATATATCAATCTTTATGTCTCGACCATTTCGAAACTCCTCGTCATGTCCGTGATCACATCCGGGACTCCGAACAACCTTCGGTACATCAAAACATATAAACTCATAATATAACTGTCATCGTAACGTTAAGCGTGCGGACCCTACGGGTTCGAGAACTATGTAGCCATGACCGAGACACCTCTCCGGTCAATAACCAATAGCGGAACCTGGATGCTCATATTGGTTCCTACATATTCTACGAAGATCTTTATCGGTCAGACCGCATAACAACATACGTTGTTCCCTTTGTCGTCGGTATGTTACTTGCCCGAGATTCGATCGTCGGTATCTCGATACCTAGTTCAATCTCGTTACCGGCAAGTCTCTTTACTCGTTCCGTAATACATCATCCCGCAACTAACTCATTAGTCACAATGCTTGCCCAATCTCAACCTCAGGCAGACTCGATGGGTCGAAATGATTCAAGAGTACAATCCGAGTATCGAATATACTCCAGGCAAGGCTAATGTCATTGCAGATGCATTAAGCAGGAAAGCTTATTGCAACAGCTTAATTCTCAAGCCGTTCCAACCGGATCTTTGTGAAGTTTTCCGCAAGCTGAATCTCCAAGTTGTTCCTCAAGGCGTTCTTGCCAACCTCATAGTATCTCCTACTTTGGAAGATCAAATTCGTGAGGCACAACTCCTTGATGCCATGGTGAAGAAGGTGAAACGTGGTATCGACAAGGGTCTTTCCAAATACAAGTGCTATCGCATTGATGACAGAGACACTTTGTTCTTCGAGGACCGAATTGTGGTTCCGAAAGGTGATCTAAGGAAAGTCATAATGAACGAAGCGCACAATTCTCTCCTTTCTATTCATCCTGGAAGTACGAAGATGTATCATGATCTCAAGCAGTCGTATTGGTGGACTCGAATGAAGCGAGAAATTGCTCAATTCGTGAATGAATGTGATGTCTGCCGAAGAGTGAAAGCAGAACACCAACGACCAGCTGGTCTCCTCCAACCTCTTGCTATTCCGGAATGGAAGTTTGATCATATCGAAATGGACTTCATGAATGGATTTCCCAAATCCAAGCGCGGAAATGATGCTATCTTCGTTGTCATTGACAAGCTCTCTAAAGTGGCTCATTTCCTTCCTATCAAAGAATCCATCACAGCAGCTCAGCTGGCAGAGCTCTACACCTCCAGAATTGTCTCCTTGCACGGCATTCCACAATTGATTTCTTCGGATCGTGGAAGCATCTTCACCTCTAAGTTCTGGGACTCCTTCCAGAAGGCCATGGGCACTAATATTCGCTTCAGCACAGCTTTCCACCCTCAAACTAGTGGCCAAGTCGAGCGAGTCAATCAAATTCTTGAAGATATGCTCAGGGCTTGTGTCATTTCTTTTGGCATGAAATGGGAAGATTGTCTGCCATATGCTGAATTCTCCTACAACAATAGCTTCCAAGCGAGTTCGGGCAAAGCCCCATTCGAGATTCTCTATGGCAGAAAGTGCCGTACTCCTCTCAATTGGTCAGAGACTGGTGAACGCCAACTTCTTGGCAATGACTTAATCACTGAAGCTGAAGAAATGTGTAAAGTCATCCGTGATAATCTCAAAGCCGCGCAATCGCGCCAGAAGAGTTACTATGATAGTAAGCATCGTGATTTGGCTTTCGAGATCGGAAACCATGTCTACCTCCGCGTCTCTCCAATGAAAGGCACTCGTCGCTTCGGTATCAAAGGGAAACTTGCCCCGAGATACGTGGGTCCTTTCAAGATCATTGGCAAAAGAGGCGACCTCGCCTATCAACTTGAGCTTCCTTCCAACTTCGCAAACGTGCATGATGTGTTCCATGTGTCACAGCTCCGCAAGTGCTTCAAGACGCCTGAGCGCACTATCGACTTCGAAGAGATTGACCTCCAAGAAGATTTGTCTTATCATGAGCACCCAATTGCTATTCTTGGAGAAACTGAGCGCAAGACTCGCAACAAGTCTATCAAATTCCTCAAAGTGAAGTGGTCGCACCATTCCGACCGGGAAGCCACCTGGGAACGTGAGGACCATCTCCGTTCCGAATATCCGGAGTTCTTTCAGTCCTAGATCTCGGGACGAGATCCTCTCGTGGTGGTGGAGTGTTGTAACACCCCGCATGTAACTTGCCATATTTGTAACTCCGACTCTTGCCATTTCCGGCTATGTGATATGTTTTTCCCTCCGTTGTCGGGTTTTGTCTTTCGTTTTGTATTTTGTCATGTCATGCATTTTCATATCATGTCATCATGCGCATTACTTTTGCATATGTGTTCGTCTCATGCATCCGAGCATTTTCCCCGTTGTCCGTTTTCCAATCCGGCGCTCCTATCTCCTCCGGTGCACCCCTCTAGTTTTCTTTCGTGTGCGTGTGTCAAACTTTCTCGGAATGGACCGAGGCTTGTCA
>NC_057805.1:241057924-241074650 GCF_018294505.1 Triticum aestivum
GCGGCCCCCTCCTCCGGTGCCGCCGCCTCGCCACCGGCCTCCGGCCCCTCGCCCGCCGGCCCCCTCTCCTCCTCCGGCCCGAGCCGGCGAGCTCGAGCTCCCGTTGACCGCGATCCAGATCTGGTCAAAGGTTGACCCGAAACCCCCCCTCCGTTTTGCCAAGTCTGATAATTTTCTCAGCATATGCTCCTGTTCCCGATGCGATAACTTTGTGCATGTAGCGCCGATTCGTGCGTTTAATATGTCAAATTGTTCGTCTCGTGATGCTCTACATTTTGTTCAATTGCACCATGTTCATTAGAAGTCATCTTGATGCCCAAATCTTCGTTGGAAGAGGGCTAGTTGCTGTTAATCTCTGGTTCTTATCAGAACTTGGAGATTTGTCATTTTTGTATCATTTATTCTGTGCATCTTTTGAGCATGAACTCTACATGTGTTTTGAAGTATGTCATGCCATCTTTCCAGTGGTATGGTCCATGTATTTTTGTGGTCTTTGTGGTGACTATCACAAGCATGCAAAGTAGGCCCCGTAATAATTCTGATTTCAGGGACTTCGTGATTTCTCAAAGTTTTTGTCTGCTGTAATTTTGTTGCCATGTAAACTTGATTCTAGAGAGAGATCCATGCATATTTTGGAGTTGTTCACGAAGGATGTTTTTGTAGATATAGTTTCAATTGATCCATTCCTGCAATTGTTTGCAATTTTAGAGTACAATAGAATGACTCAATCTTGCTCTACTTTTGCTATAAAATATTTCTGGCAGATTCTTAACATGGTATGCATTTTTGCCAAGCTTATTGTAGTTTATCCATACATGCTACGCAATTGTTCTTGCCATGGATAGCTTCATAAATATGCCATCTTACTGTAGGTATGCTTGGGTTGTCATGCATTGCTCTGTAGTGAGTGCATAAAGCTCACAAAGAGGCCTACATATTTATATTTCTGCCATGCTCTATTTTCTGCTAAGTCTGAAACCTGATAACGAAACTTGCTATGTTTACATGCTTGCCATCATATCTTCTGGTCCTTTTTGGCTTATGGTCAGTAAGGGACTTTTGTCATGTGCATTTAGTAGAACACTAACATGCCTTGTTTTGCTATGTTAAGTTCCCGTAGCATATTGATTTCGTGCTCCGAACATTGCTACCTGATGCTGATTTCTGCCATGTCCAGTTTTTCACTAAGTCTGTGAACCTGTAATCTTTTGCACTTTTGCCATGCTTGTTTGAGCTTGATATGTTGTGAACTAGCCGTAGCTCAGTGTTCATCTTTTGTCAAGCATCTCCTGTAGATTACTGCCATGTGCTTTGTTGCTATGTTGGGGTGCTGTAGAATTGTTACTTGTGGTATTTTAAGTGCTATCTTGCTGTTTAACGCAGATTAGTGTCATTCTTGTTTTGCTTGCCATTTGCAAACCGTGCATCCGATTCCGGTGATCTTTATATCGATTTCGACCGAAATAATCTCATCTTTCCAGTGGCATGCTTGGTTTGCCAAGTTACTACTATGTTCATCATTTTCCTTCCGGAGCACGCATACGCATCGCATATCATATCTTGCATATCATACATGTCTTGCATCATGTTGCTTGTGCATTTCTCGTTGTTGATTGTGGGTCCGTTTGTTTGTGTTCTTGTCTTGGGTAGAGCCGGGAGACGAGTTCGTGAACGAGGAACCTGTCGAGTACGCTTACGAGGATCAAGCTTTCGACAACTCTGAGAATCTTGCAGGCAAGATGACCACCCCTCGAAATCACTTCTATCTTTGCTATGCTAGTTGTTCGCTCTATTGCCATGCTCGCTACCTATCACTGGCTATATCATGTCTCCTATTTCAGCCATGTCAGCCCCTAACCATCCTTTCCAAGCAAACCGTTGTTTGGCTATGTTACCGCTTTTGCTCAGCCCCTCTTATAGCGTTGCTAGTTGCAGGTGAAGTTGAAGTTGTTCCATATCGGAACATGGACATGTTGGGATATCACAATATCTCTTATTTAATTAATGCATCTATATATTTTGGTTAAGGGTGGAAGGCTCGGCCTTATGTCTGGTGTTTTGTTCCACTCTTGCCGCCCTAGTTACTGTTATACCGGGATTATGTTCCTTGAGTTTGCGTTCCTTACGCGGTCGGGTGATTTATGGGACCCCCTCGACAGTTCGCCTTGAATAAAACTCCTCCAGCAAGGCCCAACCTTGGTTTTACCATTTGCGACCTATACCTTTTTCCCCCGGGTTTTCTAGAGACCGAGGGTCATCTTTATTTTAAACCCCCGGGCCAGTGCTCCTCTGAGTATTGGTCCAAACTGTCAGCCGCCGGTGGCCACCAGGGGCAACTCTGGTCTGGCCTATCGGAAGCTTGGACAATCCGGTGTGCCCTGAGAAAGAGATATGTGCAGCTCCTATCGGGATTTGTCGGCACATTCGGGTGGCTTTGCTGGTCTTGTTTTACCATTGTCGAGATGTCTTGTTAACCGGGATTCCGAGACTGATCGGGTCTTTCCGGGAGAAGGTTTATCCTTCGTTGACCGTGAGAGCTTATGATGGGCTAAGTTGGAACACCCCTGCAGGGTATTATCTTTCGAAAGCCGTGCCCGCGGTTATGAGGCAGATGGGAATTTGTGAATGTCCGGTTGTGGATAACTTGTCACTTGACCCAATTAAAATACACCAAGTGCGTGTGTAGCCGTGATGGTCTCTTCTCGGTGGAGTCCGGGAAGTGAACACGGTCTGTGTTATGTATGACGTAAGTAGGCGTTCAGGACCTCTTCTTGGTCATTGCTAGATGACGTCCGTTCCTTTGCTTCTCTTCTCGCTCTCATATGCGCAAGTTAGCCACCAAATATGTTTTTGCCGCTGCAGCTCCACCTCTTTGCACCATTCCCCCTTTAAACTTAAATAGTCTTGATCTCGCGGGTGTGAGATTGCTGAGTCCCCGTGACTCACAGATACTTCCAACACCAGTTGCAGGTGCCGACGATGCCAGTGCAGACGATGGCGTCGATCTCAAGTGGGAGTTCGACGAGGAACGTGGTCGTTATTATGTGTCTTTTCCTGATGATCAGTAGTGGAGCCCAGTTGGGACCATCGGGGATCTAGCATTTCGGGTTGTCTTATTTTCATCTGGATGTTGACCGTAGTCGGTCTATATGTTTGTATTTTGGATGATGTATGAATGATATTTATGTATTGTGTGAAGTGGCGATTGTAAGCCAACTCTTTATCCCATTCTTGTTCATTACATGGGATTGTGTGAAGATGACCCTTCTTGCGACAAAACCACTATGCGGTTATGCCTCTAAGTCGTGCCTCGACACGTGGGAGATATAGCCGCATCGTGGGCGTTACACTTATAGTGATGTGTATTACTGAGTGGGCCCAGAGATACCTCTCCGACAATCGGAGTGACAAATCCTAATCTCGAAATACGCCAACCCAACAAGTACCTTTATAGACACCTGTAGAGCACCTTTATAATCACCCAGTTATGTTGTGACGTTTGGTAGCACACAAAGTGTTCCTCCGGTAAACGGGAGTTGCATAATGTCATAGTCATAGGAACATGTATAAGTCATGAAGAAAGCAATAGCAACATACTAAACGATCGAGTGCTACGCTAACGGAATGGGTCAAGTCAATCACGTCATTCTCCTAATGAGGTGATCCCGTTAATCAAATGACAACTCATGTCTATGGCTAGGAAACATAACCATCTTTGATTAACGAGCTAGTCAAGTAGAGGCATACTAGTGACACTCTGTTTGTCTATGTATTCACACATGTATTATGTTTTCGGTTAATACAACTCTAGCATGAATAATAAACATTTATCATGATATAAGGAAAGAAATAATAACATTATTATTGCCTCTAGGGCATATTTCTTTCAGCTTACATATTAGGCATCAAGATCTATAGAGATAGATCGAGACGCCTCATAGGTCTTTCACAAAGCACATACCTTGACAAGATATTGAAGAAGTTCAATATGGATCAGTCCAAGAAGGGGTTCTTGCCTGTATTGCAAGGTGTGAGATTGAGCACGGTTCAATGCCCGACCATGGCAGAAGATAGAGAAAAGATGAGTGTCATCCCCTATGCCTTGGCCATAGGGTCTATTATGTATGCCATGTTGTGTACCTGACCTGATGTAAACCTTGCCGTAAGTTTGGTAGGAAGGTACCAAAGTAATCCAGGCATGGAACACTGGACAGCGGTCAAGAACATCCCGAAGTACCTGAAAAGGACTAAGGATATGTTTCTCGTTTATGGAGGTGACGAAGAGCTCATCGTAAAGGGTTACGTCGATGCTAGCTTTGACACAGATCTGGATGACTCTAAGTTACAAACCGGATACATGTATATTTTGAATGGTGGGGCAGTCAGCTGGTGCAGTTGCAAGCAAAGCGTCTTGGCGGGATCTACATGTGAAGCGGAGTACATGGCAGCCTCGGAGGCAGCACATGAAGCAATCTGGATGAAGGAGTTCATTGCCGACCTAGGAGTTATTCCCAATGCATCGGGGCCGATGACTCTATTCTGTGACAACACTGGAGCTATTGCCCTTGCCCAGGAGCCCAGGTTTCACAAGAAGACCAGGCACATCAAGCGTCGCTTCAACTCCATTCGTGAAAATGTTCAAAATGGAGACATAGATATTTGTAAAGTGCATACGGATTTGAATGTGGCAGATGCGTTGACTAAACCTCTTCCACGGGCGAAACATGATCAACACCAGAACTCTATGGGTGTACGATTCATCACAATGTAACTAGATTATTGACTCTAGTGCAAGTGGGAGACTGTTGGAAATATGCCCTAGAGGCAATAATAAAATGGTTATTATTATATTTCCTTGTTCATGATAATTGTCTATTGTTCATGCTATAATTGTGTTATCCGGAAATCGTAATACATGTGTGAACACATAGACCATAACATGTCCCTAGTAAGCCTCTAGTTGACTAGCTCATTGATCAATAGATGGTTACGGTTTCTGACCATGGATATTGGATGTCATTGATAACGGGATCACATCATTAGGAGAATGATGTGATGGACAAGACCCAATCCTAAGCATAGCACTAGATCGTGTAGTTCGTTTGCAAAAGTTTTTCTAATGTCAAGTATCATTTCCATAGACCATGAGATCGTGCAACTCCCGGATAATGTAGGAATGCTTTGGGTGTACCAAACGTCACAACGTAACTAGGTGGCTATAAAGGTGCACTACAGGTATCTCCGAAAGTGTCTGTTGGGTTGGCACGGGTCGAGACTGGGATTTGTCACTCCGTATGACGGAGAGGTATCTCTGGGCCCACTCGGTATTGCATCATCATAATGAGCTCAATGTGACTAAGTAGTTAGTCACGGGATCATGCATTACAGAACGAGTAAAGTGACTTACCGGTAACGAGATTGAACAAGGTATTGGGATACCGACGATCGAATCTCGGGCAAGTAACGTACCGATTGACAAAGGGAATTGTATACGGGATTGCTTGAATCCTCGACATCGTGGTTCATCCGATGAGATCATCGTGGAACATGTGGGAGCCAACATGGGTATCCAGATCCCGCTGTTGGTTATTGGCTAGAGAGCGGTCTCGGTCATGTCTGCATGATTCCCGAACCCGTAGGGTCTACACACTTAAGGTTCGGTGACGCTAGAGTTGAAGAGATATTCGTATGCGGTTAACCTAAAGTTGTTCGGAGTCCCGGATGAGATCTCGGACGTCACGAGGAGTTCCGGAATGGCCCGGAGGTAAAGATTTATATATAGGAAGTCTAGTTTCGGCCACCGGGAGAGTTTTGGGGGGTCACCGGTATTGTACCGGGACCACCGGAAGTGTCCCGGGGGTCCATCGGGTGGTGCCACCTATCCCGGAGGGCCCCATGGGCTGATGTGGCATGGGAACCAGCCCCTGGTGGGCTGGTGCGCCCCACCCAAGGGCCCAAGGCGCCTAGGGTTGGAAACCCTAGGGGGCCGTTGCCCCCGAGGGGGCATGCGCCCCCGTGGTTGGAAACCCTAAGGGGGCCGTTGCCCCCCGAGGGGCCGCCGCCCCCCCCCCCCCTCTAGATGGGATCTCCAAGGGGGCATGCGCCCCCCCTAGCCCCCATATATATGGGAGGGGAGGGAGGGCCGCCGCACCCTAAGCCCTGGCGCCTCCGTCTCCCTCCCGTGACACCTCTTCCTCCTCCAGTAGCGCTTGGTGAAGCCCCGCTGGAATCCCGCTGCTTCCACCACCACGCCGTCGTGCTGCTAGATCTCCATCAACTTCTCCTTCCCCCTTGCTGGATCAAGAAGGAGGAGACGTCTCCGCTCCGTACGTGTGTTGAACGCGGAGGTGCCGTCCGTTCGGCACTAGGATCATCGGTGATTTGGATCACGACGAGTACGACTCCATCAACCCCGTTCTCTTGAACGCTTCCGCTCGCGATCTATAAGGGTATGTAGATGCACTCCTCTCTCTCTCTCTTTGCTAGATGACTCCATAGATTGATCTTGGTGATGCGTAGAAAATTTTAAATTTCTTTTACGATCCCCAACATAACATGGTCAACATACAACAACCATCAGAAGAGGCTGACAGTAGGGGCCCACACAAGGAAATGCCTCCTTATTACGCACAAAATAATGATTCCTCCACCTGTCAGCCGGGACCCATTGGAAGGGCCTCTGTATTTCGCGAAAAAAACGTTCCCCCCACTGACAGGTCGGACCCACCAGCTATATCTTTGCACGCAAGGAAGTTCCTCGTTATTATGCACAAAAAAATGAATACTCCCCCTGCTAGCTGGGACTCACCATAGTGGGAGGCTGACTTGTGGGCCTACTAAGATGACGGGGACGGAGGGCTTTGTCAACTTAGTCAATATGAATGATTCTAGCTCCAGTGACCGTACGATGTCCATCCAACGGCCGTAGTACTTCTTCAACCTCCGGTCTTCTTGCTCCAGCCGCCCAAACAAGCGTCGGCCGTTCCGCCTGCTCCTGCCTCCCGTGTCCGGCTGTGCTGCCACCGCTGGCCATGCCATCCCTCTATACTCAACCACACCTCCTGTTATTCTCCGGCGACGGCAGCCTCGCACCATAGCCAAAGCAGTCAACCCACGTACTCCCCTCCGCGTGGGCATCCACTGTCGCGTCTTCCCCGGCTCCGTGTCGTCCCCTTCCTAGGCCTCGCCATCGTCCACCGCCCTGGCGCTCTCAGCGCGGCGTGGTCAACATGGTCAAGGAACGACTTCCATCGGAAGAGTACTGTACATGTAGAGGCTGACAGCTGGGTCCATGGCAGCAGCAAGGAAGTGCCTCCTTATTACGCACAAAATAATTATTCCTCCACCTGACAGTAGGGACCCACCGGACGGGCCACCGTATTTCGTGAAAAGAAGTTTCCCCCCTGACTGCTGGGACCCACCAGCTAAATCTCCGCATGCAAGTAAGTGCCTAACAGTCGGGACCCAACTAGTCGAAGCGTACGTAGCGTTGTCATTCTGGTCGCGAACGTGTACGTACATACTGGTCGATGTAGAGGCACGCACGTGTCGTGGTAAAGGCGCGCACGTAGCATGTACAAGTACATACAGCAGCCAGGGTGGAAGAAAGAAAAAACGGCCATGTACGTACATACGGGCGGGGTCTCGAGCGCGTACTCGTGCATATATATACGGACGGCCAGGGCTTGTGTACATAGAGAGGCAACGGACGGCAGCAACGGCGTCCTGTTCATCGGGCAGCGAACCGGCTGGGTCGGAACGGAGAAATAGCGTCCTGTTCATCGGGAGGCAACCAACTGGGTTGGAATACGTCATGTTCATCGACAGCCAACCGGCTTGGACGGAACAGCCGATGGAAACGAGGCCTGGGGTACCACGAAACTGAGGAAATGGCTTTGTGTTCGACCGACCACGGTCGAAATGGGATCCTATTCATCGGGAGAGGTCTGGCGTACCGCAAAACGGAGGAAACGGACTTCTCTTGGTCGAAACGGGGTCCTGTTGATCGTGAGGGGTGTGGCGTACTGCAAAACGAAGGAAACAGACTTGTATTGGAGCGCTACGGTCGAAACGGGAGTCCTGTTCATCGAGAGGGGTGTGCCATACCGCAAAACGGGACTCCACGGGATACTGTTCATCTCCACCGTCGACCTCCTCCAGCCTCCACGGGCTACTGTTCATCCACCGTCGACCTCCTCCAGCCTCCACCTGCGACTGTTCATCCACGGGCTCCTGTTCATCCAGCCTCCACCGCGCTCTCCTCCACCGGCTACTATTCAACCAGCCCTCTCCATGGGGTCCTGTTCAACCACCCCTCCACGGGCTACTGTTCATCCAGCCCTCCACCGGTTACTGTTCAACCAGCCCTCCACGGGGTCGTCCTGTTCATCCAGCCCTCCACGGGGTCCTGTTCATCCACCCCTCCACCGGCTCGATCGATCGGGGTACTATTCATCCAGCGGCAATGGCCTCTACTATCACGGGTTCCTGTTCATCCAACCCCCCACCAGGAACTGTTCTTCCAAACCCCCAACAACGCTCATTGTTCATCAAGAGGCAGCAGGTTCGATCGGCTTCAATTAGCAGCAGTAGCGAAGGAATCGCTCGATCTGGTTCAGTTAACAGCCATCGATCGATCCCTCGGGTTCAGTAACGTGTAGCCTCCAGTGCAATCGCTCGGGTTCAGTAGGTGAACGCCTCGCTCGGGTTCAGTTAGAGCCCAACGCCTCGCACCCACGCGCATATGTGTACGAGAGAAACGTGCATCGCTCGGCCCCCGACCACCCACCGTACCGGAACTCCACGATATTTTCCGCGCCCTCGCTTCTACCAGGTTCTTCCGTCATGGACGGCCCAAAGAATGTCATGCAGCTGCATCTTTGGCCCGCCCAGGATGAAAAGCCCATTTTCTGTCATGATTTTTTGTCATAGAAGTAGGAACCCACCACATCTATGATGGTACCGGGTTTTGTCACAATTATCGTCATAGAAATGTCATAAGCATGACATAAAAAAATCGTTCGGCCCAAAATGTCACGGATGTGTTTTTTTTTGTAGTGTTACATGGTGGTGGTGTATCAAGCCCATGTATTTGTTCAATGGGAGGTAAATTTTTGATATCCTCTAATACCTTTATCTCTCATAGATTTCTTTGCCTCTTGTATATCTTCAGGACTGAGATATAAGATACCCCTCTTCTTCGGAGTGGGTTTAAGCGGTGGTTCAGGAAGAGTCCAATCATCATAATTTTTCAATATGTTATTCAATAATTCTTCAGCTTGCCCAATAGTTTATTCCCTGAAAACACAATCAGCACAACTATCTAGGAAATCCCTAGAAGCATCAGTTAGTCCATTATAGAAGATATCGAGTGTTTCATTTTTCTTAATAGGATGATCTGGCAAAGCATTAAGAAATTGGAGAAGCCTCCCCCAAGCTTGTGGGAGACTCTCTTCTTCAATTTGCACAAAGTTAAATATTTCATGTAAGGCAGCTTGTTTCTTACGAGCAGGGAAATATTTTTCAGAGAAGTAATAATCATGTCCTGGGGACTACGCACACAACCAGGAGCAAGAGTATTGTACCAAGCTTTAGCATCACCCTTTAATGAGAACAGAAATAATTTGAGAATATAATAATAGCGAATTTTCTCATCATGAGCAAAAAGGGTGGCTATGTCATTCAACTTAGTAAGATGTGCCACAACAGTTTCAGTTTCATAACCATGGAAAGGATCAGATTCAACCAAAGTAATTAACTCTGGGTCGACAAAGAATTCATAATACTTATCGTCAACAAAGATAAGTGAAGTAGCAAACTGAGGATCGCATTTCATTTTAGCATTCAAAGTCTTTTCTTTATACTTGCATAATAATTTTTCTAGATCATCTCTATCCTTACAAGCAAGAATATCCCTAGTTGCCTCCTCATCCATAACATAACCTTCCGGTACCTTTGGCAATTCGTATCTAGGAGGGCTAGTTCTAATAGGTGTTTCAAGATTTTTAGTTCCAAGCTCTTCATCAGTTTCAACATTCTCAAAAGCTTTAGTTCTAGCAAGTTGTTCATCAAGAAATTCACCTAGTGGCACATTATGATCAAGAAAGGTACTAGCATCATCATAAATATCATTCATAGCAGAAGTGGCATCATCAATAACTTGCGACATATCAGGATTACTAGCATGTGGTGGTGTTGCAAGTTTACTTATAACAGAAGGTGAATAAAGTGCAAAGCTAGATGGCAGTTCCTTACCTCCCCTCGTCTTAGAGGGAAAATCTTAGTCTTATCATCCTTCAGATTCTTCATAGTGATAATTTGATAATAATCCCAAGTGACTCCACAAATATAGCTATGCTCCCCGGCAACGGCGCCAGAAAAAGGTCTTGATAACCCACAAGTATATTGGATCGCAACCGTTTTCGAGGGTAGAATATTCAACCCAAATTTATAGATTCGACACAAGGGGAGCCAAAGAATATTTGCAAGTATTAGCAACTGAGTTCTCAATTCAATCACACCTAGCGATTAATTATCTGCAGCAAAGTGATCCGTAGCACAGTAATATGATAGCTTTGATAGTAGTGGTAGCGGCAACAATAACGGCAATGGTGATAGTAATAGTTTTGTAGCAAGTGCAATAGTAACAATAGCAGTAGTAACTTAGCAAGAACAATATGAGAGAAATTCGTAGGCATTGGATCAGTGAATTCGTTGGATGACATTCATCATGTGATAGTTACAACCTAGGGCGATACGACACTAGCTCCAGTTCATAAATATAATGTAGGCATGTATTCCATAAATAGTCATACGTGCTTATGGAAAGAACTTGCATGACATCTTTTGTCCTACCCTCCCGTGGCAGCGGGGTCCTATTGGAAACTAAGGGATATTAATGCCTCCTTTTAATAGAAACTGGAACAAAGCATTAACACAAGGTAAATACATGAACTCCTCAAACTACAGTCATCACCGGGAAGTATCCCGACTATTGTCACTCCGGGGTTGCGGGATCATAACACGTAGTAGGTGACTATAACTTGAAAGATCGGATCTAGAACATAGATATAATGGTGATAAGATAAATGGTTGAGATCTGAATTCATGGCACCCGGGCCCAAAGTGACAAGCATTAAGCATGGCAAAGTCATAGCAACATCAATCTTAGAACATAATGGATACAAGGGATCAAGCCCTAACAAAACTAACTCGATTACATGATGAATCTCATCCAACTCCTCACCGAGCAGGAAGCCTACGAAGGAATTACTCACTCCCGGTGGGGGCATCATGGAATTGGTGACGGAGGAGGGTTGGTGATGGCGAAGATTGAAGATCCCCTCTCCGGAGCCCCAAACGGACTCCAGATCTTGCCTCCCGATGAAGAACAGGAGGTGGCGGCGGCTCCGTCTCGTGACATGCGATAGTTCTTCCTCCCTGGCTTTTTTCTGGAAATATGTGATTTTATAGTATCAGGGTTGGAGTATGCGGGGCCACCAGGTGGGGACAACCCACCTGGGTGCGCCTGGAGGGGGGAGCACCCTGGTGGGTTGTGCCCACCCAGGTGTCCCCCTCCAGTGGTTCTTGGCTCCAGAAATTCTCTTTATTTGTATAAAAATCCTCGCAAAGTTTTTTTCCAATCCGGGAACTTTTATTTCTGCACAAAAACAACACCATGGTAGTTCTGCTGAAAACAGCATCAGTCCGGTTTAGTTTCATTCAAATCATGCCAATTAGAGTCCAAAACAAGAGGAAAAGCTTTAGGAAAAGTAGATACGACGGAGATGTATCACCATCAACTTCGGTCGTCTGCAGCACGAGCGCTATTCGGCCGCAGCGGCACACCCAAAGGGCGTCCATCATGAGGCAACAATTATACGAAGCACCACTTCCCATAGGTTAGGTAGTAGCACGCAAGCATGCTCGCGCGGAGGCGGAGGAGTCCCTTGCCGCTGTGAGGGAGGCTCGCGATCGCGCCCTTGAGCAGGCCTGAGCTGTGGACTTGTCAGATTATAGGTTCCGGCAAAACCCTTGAGGTTTGAACTTTGGGGTGCACATGAAGATCTCTCTCCCCCTAGCTCACACTCTCGCCATGATCTCAAGGCCTAGCTCGCTGAACCCAAGGAACAAGGGACACAAAAGTTTATACTGGTTCGGGCCACCGATGTGGTGCAATACCCTACTCCAGTGTGGTGTGGTGGATTGCCTTGCAGGCTGGGGGTGAACAAGTACAAGGGAAGAACAACCTCCTAAGGAGAGGTGTCCTTGAGCTTGGTGAGCTTGTGTGGTTGGGGATGATCTGAATGATCCGTCCAAGATGAGTTGCCTCCTATGGTGGTGGCTAGTCCTATTTATAGAGGCCCTAGTCCTCTTCCCAAATGTTTAGGCTGGAAGGGATCCCACAATGGCCAATTTGAAGGGGGCAGCTAGTACAAGCTATCCTGACAAAAGGTGGTCTTTGCCAGCCAAAGGCTCTGGTGGTGACGACGTCGTGGGCTCCGCGATGACCTTCGTCCTGCCGTCCTGCTGGTCTTGGTCTCGTTGCACCGACATTGAAACCTTTGCCTGATGCCTCGGGACTCCTCGCCTGCACCTGCCCCTTTAGCACCAAAGAGGCAACCGGTACTCTGCGCCCGCTGGCACCTGTCTGGCGCCCGCCTGGCCTTGGTCATCCTGGCTCACATCATGGAAACCTCGCGAAGTGCCCCTCGCCTTGATCTCTCCGCTCCTCGCGAGCCAGCCTAGTGAGGCTGCCCCTAAGGAGGTCTTGTGTCGTCCTCCTCGCGAGGGTCTTGAGTGTTTCCTGATGAAGATGGGCCGTACCAGGACGTTAGTGGATCCACACCGTGGGTCGCAGGCAGGCAAGTCTGGGGACCCCCATTCCCAGAACATCGACAGTAGCCCCCGGGCCCAAGGCGCGCTCGGACTTGGCTTCGAGGCGAAGCCAAGGGGCAAGTGTGGAGCGCCGCAGGCCCCAACCGCCTGCGGCCTTGATTGACGCGTGGTGGTTGACGGGACGTGGGCATCCCCGCTTCCCCACGCTGCCTCGGCAACTGCCTGACTTGATGAGTCCCTAGTGCATGCAGAAAAGCCATCATTACCTGCGATCGTGGGGGTCGTCGGTTGGCCCCCTCCTGCTATAAATGGGGAGGGGGGCGGAGCCCCCACTGCCCATCTCTTCCTCCATTCCGCCCGCTTCTTCTTCTTCCTTGCTTCACCACTTGGCGACGACACCCATGGAGCCTATACGGAGATTCTCTGCCGCCGAGATGGGAAAAAAACCCCGCGATGAGCTGGGGCCTCTCCCACCAAAGAAGAGGCTGGCCCGCTCCCGAGGAGTCGTCGTGGGGTGAGAGGTGACGAGGCCCTGGTACGAGCGGCCTCCTCCCGGTTATCCGCTGCCCCGGTATGCCCAGGCGCAAGGCCCCGGAGAGGGAGGCAGCGGCTCGCACCGCTCGCGCCATGGCCGCGGTAGCCATGCTGTGGCGGTGTGCCCCACCGCCCCAAGGACCTGTAACGCCCCGAGACCGATGCTTCAGATGCCTTCCATGTATTTCGAGTTTTCGCCGTGTGCTTCAATTGCTTTGTTGCATTCATCATGTCATCTCTTGCATTGCATCATGTCATCTTGCACCCCTTTTAAAAACTCAACTAAATAAATTGCATGGATCTTCGATCCATTTAAATCGAGGGAAACGCACATGGTGATTTCTCTTTATAACAATTACCCTCCCAATATTATTAGGGAGCTATGATAAATATTCCATCCTTTAAGAATAAACCATAACACACTTACATTTTAAGTTCCATGCATTTTTTCTACCTAAATTCCATGCCTCAAACTTTGCCAACAATTCTTATCTCATTTATCGAGGCTCTTCCAAAATTCTCAACATTTTTGGATCTACCAAATACCCTCTTCCTTCCTACACTCATTTGAAAATAATTCAAATGAGCTTGAAGTCAACTTCACGCCCATGCTCACTTTCTATTTTTCTTGGATCAAGCTCATTTTTATGAATCCGGGAAAATTATCCGCGTGTCCAACTTCTTCCCCTAACCTCTCTTTCTTTTCTTTCTTATCTCTGTTTTGTTTTTATTTGTTTTAGAGAGAGAGCTTAGCCCAGCAGGCCTCTCTAGGCCCATCCGCAGCCCAGCTCCTCCATGGCCCAAGGCCCAGCAGCCCCCTCGCTAACCCTAGCGCCAGGGGAGAGCCTGCTGCTTGATCCCCATCTCCCTCCTAGGCGCCGTCACGCAGGGAGAGGGCAGCGCTAACCTCTCCCGATCCACTTCTCTCCCTCCTCTCGCCCGCTCCCTCATCCCGGACCTACACCTTATCCTCATGGACTCGCGCCTCCCCGTCGCCCTTGCTCGAGCTTCGCAGCCATGGCGTCGCCACCACCATCTCCAGCCGCTCCTCTATAGCTCCTCCTCCGCCTCGTCCTCATGTCCGGCCTCGTCTCTGACCCACCGTTCGCCTCCTACATCGACCGTCCCGGCCACCAGAGCTGTTGACGGCCGAAGCCCGGCCGCGTCGTAGCCTCTGCTGCCGGCGACCTCGACCTCCCCTGCCTCGCCTCGCGTCTCCCTGTTGCTGTCCGACCTCGCTGGCCGGCCATCGAAGCCGCCGCTCTGGCCACTTTGCGCGACCTCCTGCCTCGTCCTCGTCTGTGAGGGAGACGAGCGACCGAAGCCGTGCGCCCAGTTCCCCTGCATCGCGCGAGTCGTCGAGGTCCCCTGCGTCGAGCTGTCGCTCACCTTCAAGCCGCCGCCGCGTCAAGTCCCCTGATACCGGCCTCCACCGCCCGGATGTGTGCCCCTGCCGTCGGCATTTGCGTCTGCTTCCTCCGCATCACGCCAGCGTCGCCCTCGTCGTCGCGGCGTTATTCTGCTTCCGGCGTCGCCCATGTGCCGAGTTCTACTGCGGCCTCTATTGTTCTGCAACGAGCAGCAGTAGGTCGTCCGTGCATTGACCGCGACCAGCTCCATGCCCGAGCGAGCACGCTCCTGATCCCAATGCCCAGCACCGCCCAAGTTGTCGCCTCTACGCACCATGCAGTGTTACCATGGACGCATGCACCCCCGGATCGGAACCTCAAGCACCAAGTACACCACCGACATGACCCGGACTCCGAACGCCAAGTACAACTACGAACCCGAAGACCTAGGATGCATCAAGTTCCTCTACGACTTGTGTACAACTACCGTCGCCAAGACCGGACCGACAAGTACCCCGACAACGTGTGTACCACTACCGTCGTCCCTTGAAGACTCTGTGGACGTCAAGTTCCTCGCCGTGACCCCGAACATCTATGGAATGTGTGCGACTATGAAACGTGTACCACTACTTCCACCACCGTCGCGAGAACGTCTACTTCCACTACGAACTTGATCCGTTCCGAAAAGTCACGCTTCGAAGGTATAACCCCGAGATGACCGCGATGAACGAATGGATGTTGTATGAGATGCTCGTGTTTGCACCGTGTCCGAGTTGTTCCTTGCGCGTTCCTCGTTGCCTTGCCATCGACACATGGGGACCCTGTTGCCGGGATCACCCCACCATCCTTGCATGACCCGCTCACGCCTACTTCTTTTGCACCGGTATCTCCGTGAGCTATCGGAACCGATATGTTGTCGTGGCATCATTTTCGGATTCATTGCCGTGGCACCCCTTTATTCCACCACGGTGACAAATGCTTCATAACATGCTCATGTAAACATTTTCATAAAATTGCTTAAAACTTGCATTGTCATCCGCGTCATGATAACAACATTTAAATGTTTAAAATTGTGTTTGTATTAAATTGCTAATTGACTGAGGATTTATCGGAATTGTTGCTTGTTGTTCCGGCCTCATTTAAATTGCCTAGATAGTTAGTTTATTTATGCTTCACCTCTTGCCATGTTAATCAACATTTAATATTGTTGGGTACATAAACGGGAGAGAACTAAATAATTGATGTGGTGTTTCGTCAATATGCAACTCGTTGCATATTGAGCTCCACTTAATTTGTAGTATTGTTTGTTGCATTTTCCCATGCCATGCCTCATTTAAACCGGACATGCATCATACTTGACTATGCATCATGCCATGTGTATGTGGTGGTTGTTTACTATGTTGTTTGTTTCTTTCCGGGTTGCTTCTCTCGTTAGCTTCGGTTTCATTCCGGAGTTGTGAGGATTCGTTCGACTCCGTTTGTTTGTCTTCTTCATGGACTCGTTCTTCTTCCTTGCGGGATCTCAGGCAAGATGACCATACCCTCGAAATCACTTATATCTTTGCTTGCTAGCTGTTCGCTCTATTGGTATGTCGCGCTACCTACCACTTGCTTATCAAGCCTCCCAAATTGCCATGAACCTCTAACCTTTGTCACCCTTCCTAGCAAACCGTTGTTTGGCTATGTTACCGCTTTTGCTCAGCCCCTCTTATAGCGTTGCTAGTTGCAGGTGAAGATGAAGTTTGTTCCATGTTGGAACATGGATATTTTGGGAATATCACAATATCTCTTATATTTTAATGCATCTATATACTTGGTAAAGGGTGGAAGGCTCGACCTTATGCCTGGTGCTTTGTTCCACTCTTGCCGCCCTAGTTTTTGTCATACCGGTGTTATGTTCCTTGATTTTGCGTCCCTTGCGCCGTTGGGTGATTTATGGGACCCCCTTGACAGTTCGCTTTGAATAAAACTCCTCCAGCAAGGCCCAACCTTGGTTTTACATTTGC